>NC_061095.1:3739195-3749195 GCF_015104395.2 Macrobrachium nipponense
GAGTAGCTATGACTGGCTGTTTGATGTCACTGAAATGCAAGGAAGGGATGCCGACTGGCTTGGATCAAATGACTGACTTGGCTTGTTGCCTGGATTCCATAAAACCTCAGGTATGAGGGTGTTGACTGGCTTCGATCAGAGGACTGACTGACTGGCTTGTTGACTTAATTCCATGAAACTTCAGTTAAGAATGGGCATTGACTGGCTTGAAGAAGAGGGGTGATTGGTTTCTTGAAATTACTGCAATCTATGGAATTTGTTGACTGGCTTGGATCAGAAAGATGACTGACTTCTTGAAGTTAATGGAATCTATGAATCCCTTTGACTGGATTGGATCAGAAGAGTGACTGGCTTCTTGACATTAATGGAATCTATGGAATTTGCTGAATGGCTTAGATCAGAGGAGTGACTGGCTTATTGAAGTTATTGGAATATATGAGGCCTATCGACTGGCTTGGATCGCAGGAGTGACTGGCTTTTTTAAAGTTACTGGAATCCACGAAACTTATTGATTGGCTTACAACAGCTCCTGAAACTTGTAGACTGGCTTGTATCTGTGGCTTCTTAAAGTTACTGTAATCTATAACCTATTGATTGGCTTAGCACACAAGAGTGACTAACTTTTTTCAGTTACTTGGAATACCTGAAACTTACGATTAACTGGCTTGGATGGATCAAGTTATAGCTGTTCTGGAATTCCCTCTATCCCTGGAAGAAGCACACAGACTAGCTAAGATCATCAGACGAGTGACCATAAGCGTGATGCCCCTACGTGGCATCCGGGCATCCCTGCAAGGAGGACAAGTGGCTTGAATCAGGGGAGGTCTGACTGGCTTTCTGAAAGTACTGGTCTCCTGCACTTCGTGGGAGAAAATAGCGACTGCTTTAAAAGAAGATGTAATTTTAATAACATAATGACTCTCTCCAAAGAGTACTTTGAGACAGAATGAGCCCCTTTTGAACATTCTTCTGGGTAATTATCGCCGGGCGGAACCCCCCATTACCCTGGAAATATGATGAGATATGTGAAATATGCATATATTAAAGGCTCCTTCGAGCTACCCTCTCGTAATGGGTGCTCGTGGAGAGAAATTCCAGGGAATAATGAGATTTTCTTTTTTAAGAATGAATATTAGCTTCCTGGAATGAATTTGTATTCCTGGATTTGGAAGCTTATTTATTGCTACTAACCATTTTTCGTTTCTTCAAAACTATTTGGTTCTAAAGCTGTTTAAAGAAATGTAATTTCAAACTCGTCGTTAAACAGGTTATCAAAAGAGATTTTTCTCTGTTGGTTGGCCTGAGATGGGAGGTCCACTGCAGGTCTTTCTATTCTCGTTGGCACCATACTATACACCTGGGTAAAGAGACCAGCTTCATCGAAAATAAAATTAAAAGAAAGACGTTATTCTTTTTTCATATGAAATTTGTATCATTCTCTCTCTCTCTCTCTCTCTCTCTCTCTCTCTCTCGCTCCTCTCTCCATCTCTATCTCCTCTCTCTCTCTCTCGTATTTGAATACCTCTTTGCTTTACTATTTTATGGTAAATAGACTGACTCATAACAGAGAGAGAGAGAGAGAGAGAGAGAGAGAGAGAGAGAGAAATTAGCTATACCCTTAGCACAACCAATGACCTGAGTCTGAAATAATTACGAGAGGGAGAGAGGAGAGAGAGAGAGAGAGAGAGAGAGAGAGAGAGAGGCTGTTAGCTCACTAGTATCACAAAGATGACCTCTGTCAATTCAACGATTCCATTTGCACAATAAATCATGCACCTAGCATCCCATTACCTTTAAACAATTAGCAATTACATATAATTACGCGTAATAACTCCATCACCTCTTGGGAACTGGAAATTATTTATTGCACAGCTACCCAACCTCTCGAGTCCAAACAGATGATGGGAAAATTCTATGCCAAGAGAAAGGTTTTAAATTCATTAAGTATCAGTCGGAAAATTCTAAAGCAAAGATCGTTTATTTGGCAGCGTTGAAATTCACGTAAGTATCTGGGGTGGGGACGGGGGGGGGGGAATCCTCTAGAGCAAAGATCGGTTATTTGGAAGCATTGAAATTCCCATGGATGTTAGATATGTCAACAGAAATTCACGATAAGATTTCAGACTATATCCGACGGAGAAAGGTATCTTTAGATGGGATTTACAGCAAGTTTGGAACTGGTCTAAAATATTTGTAATCCTGGGTAGATTCTGAAGAAATGAAGGGTGTATGGGTGCAGGTAGGGGCCGAAGAAAGCTGCAAATGCTGTTTGGTAATGCCTATAGTTCTCCATGTGAGGTGTACTGATGGCACTACCTTTCTACTGGAAGATGTCCTATAATGAGCATAATTACATATACCTGGAATTTTATATATATATATAATATATATATCATATATATATATACATATATATATATATATATATATACATATTTATTCATTTATTCATTTATTTACATTACTAGTTAACACAAGTGCCGACTATAACTGATTCAGAGAATCTTGAAAATCCATAAATATAAAAACTAAATTATTCTGGTTTTTCCTTCCTATCGTTTTTGTCGAGCTAAAAGATTTTGCTGATAGATTATATACTGTCTTATACCGCTGTTCTCAAGTCTTATACCGAAGTTACATCACTGATAAACTCTACTTCAAGACGTTTGGTTAGGCAGGATTCCCGCTAATCCGTCCCCATTATCCAGTCAGATGTCGGTTTCAGGAGAACGAAAGGGGAAAAAAGGACAAAACTCTTGAAGCAACGGGACAAAGACACAAAACAGGGCAAGGAAAACAACAACAACAAAAACCACAGGGCCGGAGGTTAACCATCTTCACGGCCTATCTGAGAGACAACATTCACAATCGGAGCCAAAACTTATCCTCGAAGGATGAAATAATTAGAGGCTCATCTGTCCTCCGCTAATCCTTCCCGTCCTACGAGACAGATGAGACAGATGCCACTAAAGGCGGGGCCTTTGACAGTTCTTTACATCTCTCTCCTACCCTCTACCCACTCTCCTTCCCTTCCCCTCCCCGTCCCACAGGACAGAATTAGACAGCTTCTTTTCGCCACAATACCGCCGTGGTAGTTAACGCATCCGAGGTGACGTAGTCGCCCTGCCTGCCTGGGACAAATTCGAGAGAAGAAGAGGAGTCGCCTTTTGTTTACATTCTGACGTGAGAGTTTTCGCGTGAAAGGATGACAACGACGACGATCGTTCTTTTAGGCTTGGGGAACTATTGTCTCGTTCTTTTAGGCTTTGGGGAACTATTGTTTTCTTCATTTTTTTTTTGCTTCTTTTATTTGACGGTTGTTTCGCGTGGAAGTTAACACGCCCGATAGGATTGAGACGGTTAGACAGGCGGACAGAGAGAGAGAGATTACTGAGAATGGAGGCTTGGGGACTGGTTCTCAATGCTCTGGACAGTCCTGTCCTATGTATATACGTAAAACTTGACAGGCTGAACTGTGTAATACCTCGAGAATTAGAGCCTAGAAGGTAACTGTCAGAACAGACAGACAGTCAGACAGGTACTCCAGGATCTTGTAAATAACGTCCCACATAAATGCGTTCAAATTGACAGGTTGCATGACGTAACAATGGCAATAAATCGTAGGCAGAGAGACGGAGATAGACAGGAGGACTTGATAAAATTTTTTAAAAGGTGGATTTTCAATTATTTTAGAAAACTAAAGAGAATCATATTTTGAAAGCATTTACTACATAACTTTCTCAGGACTTATAAATCTATTGTAAGTGGTCTGTAATCATGAGATGAGAGAAACCGTCTATGTATGATTCTGCCAAATTTTTCAACTAAACTCATCTTTACATTCAGGTGATTTATCCTTTCGTTTGGTTCTTCTGCAATTATTATCGTTACTTTAATTCCTTTTCAGATCTTTAAAGCTGGTAAGTAGGTCTAATTTTTGACGGTAGGGAATCACTAACACCAAGAAATATTTATAAACGCAGTTCCTTGCAAGAAAATATTTCCACATTCGTCGTAGAAAGTTACTGTACCACTGATACTAAGAAAAAAATTTTTTATATGGTACCTTGTAAGAATCATAACACAACCTTCTTTTTAAACAACCAACGTACCAACTCTAAGATCGATCCACAAAGCAATCAGCTGGAAATCAGAGAGGAATCTGTTACAAAAACATTCTTCAATCAGGTGACTTTGATTGAAGCTGAAGGCGCCAGTGAATTATTTCTGTCAGCCTTCAGGTAAACAATCTGATTTGTGGTCCCTTGTCATTAAGTGTCAAACGAATATAAGGAGAAGAATAAGTAAAGAATGTGTATAATCTTACGAACTTCTAGAATTCCCCCCCTTCATTCTCATGCCCTTGACATTCTCCGGGCATTCTAGTCACCCGATAAGCCCCAGAGGGCATGGCAAAAATAATACCCACGCCATAGGTTTCTTGTCTACAGCCGGCTCCCTTTGCTTCTGACAATAGGCCTACATAGGTCTTCAAACCCTTTCAGCACTTCCCTGTGCCTTCTGTTAAATACCTTTCCAAACCCCACAACCACCCCCTCCCCCTTCCCAAACCCCCCCCCCAAAACCCTTAACCCCTTTCTTGGTTCCACTTACCCCACAATGACATCACAGGGGATTAAATAAAAGAAAAGAAAAACTCCTCATTTTCCGTGGAAGGTTTGGTATGCTGTGTATTATATGGACGTCCAGGCGTCTATACTCTCTCTCTCTCTCTCTCTCTCTCTCTCTCTCTCTCTCTCTCTCTCTCTCTCCAGGTGATTAAGGTATTACTGACTGAGTCTGTTAGATGGCAAAGTCCTATGACAATATCATCGCTTCTCTCTCTCTCTCTCTCTCTCTCTCTCTCTCTCTCTCTCTTTCTCTCTCTCTCTCTAAGCAATAAAGAAAAGCAGCATTAGCAACAGCAATAAATATTGCTATTATTGCTGATGTATCCAGAATTCCATTAACTCCTCCAAATATTCACGCTACCCTCATAGGGAAATATTTCCCTTTACCTAACCGAAGGTGACGCCACTCCTGCATTCCTGTCAATCAACGTCACATCGCCAGAACGAAAAATACAATTCATTCGCCCTGTTTTCCACGTAACGACGTTTAACGCTCATACACTCCCGTCGAAGTGATTTGAGACAACAGCATAGGGCCCGCCCTTCTCCTATCCTCCCTCCTGCAGGGGTGTGGGGAAGTGACTGAGTCCTTCGACGCGTTTCTCCGTAGTCCTGAAAGGATTCTGAGGCTCCCAGGGGCGTCCCATTCTGATGTCTGACTGACAAGGCAGTAGTCTGGACTGTCAGGAACTGTGTGACTGGCCTCTTCAGCTGATTTCTTGATGAGTATGGAATGCATATTGAAATGACGCGTATTATCGTAGTCGTCGAATCTTTGATAAGTAGGGAATGCGTGGTTAAAGGACGTGTATTAACGTGGCTTACGAAAGTTGGATGAGTTAGGGATACGTGTTTAAACTAAGTGTATTATCGTAGTTTGCGAAGGTTTGATAAGGAATGCGTGTTTAAACTACGTGTATTGACGTGGTTTACGAAAGTTTGATAAGTTAGGAATACGTGTTTAAACTAAGTGTATTATCGTAGTTTAACGAAGTTTGATAAGGAATGCGTGTTTAAACTACGCGTATTATCGTAGTTGATAGAACTTTTATAATTAAAAGATGCGTAATTTAACTACGTGCTATATATGACGAATCTTTGATAAGCAAGGAATGCATGTTTAAACTACGTGTTTAAACTACGTACTTTAAAGTGTTTGACTTATCTTTTACAGTGTTTTGTACAATGTGTATTATCGTAATTGACGAATCTTTGACAGGCAGGGAATGCGTGTTTAAACAACGTATCTAAACTAATTATTTAAATTAAGAATCTTGTCATACTTGGCTGTGATCTGTTGACAGGTAATGGAAATCAAGAAGTCCACGGGCCTGGTTGTAAAACTAACTTGCAAATTTCATAAAAACAAAATGTTTTAGTAAGAAGCGTTTTGTAACTGTTAAATTCGTATGGATATACGCATCATTTTAACATACATACATACATACATACATACATACATACATACATACATACATACATACATACATACATACATACATACTGGATCAACTCTTTGATTTTTACCCTTTTGACAATTAACCATCTGGTATTCTTGGTTCCTTTTGTTTACCTAGTAACTTTCTTTCCAACTGTATTTCATTCGTTCCTTGACGATGTGTTAGTAAAGACGAAAGCGCTTGGATTTCCTGTGGTATTCGCTTGCTTATACATACATACATACATACATACATACATACATACATACATACATACATACATACATACATACATAGACAGAAAAATACAGATTTGAATGACTCCAGAACTTAAAATGGAGAGACTTTTGCAATCCAGGGGCCATGCAGTTGCAATGAATGAAAATGAATAAAAATAAATATGACATCAAGGGGGGTTAGAGAGAGGTGGGGGAGAGTATAGGAGGATGGTTTGTGACTGTTGGGAGGAGTGGAGGAGGGAGGGGGTGGAGAGGGGTAGAAGTCACTTCTGAATACAGGCTGTAGAATCAAAAGGACTGATTTTTTTTTTTTTTTTTTTCTGTGCAACCCTTCTCGCCACAACTTGGGTAGACATTCATCACTGACGTTTGGGAGATGAAAGATGGAAGATGCTGTTGGAGGAGGCTGGTTTCCTCTCTCTCTCTCTCTCTCTCTCTCTCTCTCTCTCTCTCTCTCTCTCTCTCTCTCTCTCGTAGTAGCCATCTTGCTTGGTGAGACGTACCCGCGTGAAGTCAGATTAATCAACAGATATCACAAGTTTAACATACGACTAGAATTTGAGAAATATCTAGAAGTGTTCGTGAACTATCGGTTGATAAGATTAGTGTGAAAATAGTACGGATAAAGCGTCTTCTAAGTTAGTTTAACAAGTGTAATACTGAAATCAGAAACAAGATGGCAGTAAGTTCCACTGCGGGAAAAGGTGGCGTAATTTAGCTTGCTTGGCAGATTCGCAATACGATGAGGTAGCAGGAAGGGAACTGGCATTTCTCATCTATGAAATCAGCAACAGTCCTAACCAAAAAGATACAAAAGCATTCATAGATATATTAGAAGGATATAATCCTTCAAACTGGAACAAATCTAATGAAAACATCTTGAAAATAATTGAAGAAGTTCCAAATAAAATCCAAGTGGTCAAGAGACTCATAAAGAAAATATACATAAACCAACATATTCCGACAAAGAAAATGAATAAGGTGAATCTTGTGAATATCCTAATTGATGCATTAGGAAAAAGAACGCCAAAAGCATGCAAACTGTGTAAGGTTTGGTATAGCATAGTCAATCCACAAACCTAATCAGAAAATGTGCTGCATGCAACATTCCGACCCATCCACAGTGTGCTGAGGTAATGCAAGATTTGAAAAAGATACAAGAATTTTTTGTTCAACATGTCTATCATGGATAGACAATGTTATTAAATCAAGATTGAATGTACAAATAGTTGAGGATGAAGAAGAGAGGAAGAGAAGAAGAAGAATCAAAAAGAAGAAGAGGAAAACGGAAGAGAAGTAAACAAAAATGAAATGACAGAAAAAAATAAGGAAAACAAAGAACAAGATAAAAGTATGGATGCAGAGATACTCATTGATACTACATATGAGGCAATAAGCAGCATACCTACGAAGAAATAAATTACGATATGACAACAGAAAAGCAAATCCCGAAGAGGCTCTACCCAGATCTACACATGACGGGAAAGAGGAAAAAATAGACAAGAAAGACAAAATCTGCAACCTTTTGAAAAGAGGGAATTGCAGATTTGGAGAAAGATGTTACTACAAACATCCTAAGGTATGTCAAAAACTATGAAATATATGGTAAATGTGCATACTTAGATGGCTATGGGATGATTGCAGAGATCTGCATCCAAAAATATGTAAAAACCTAAAGAAGGAAAAGGATGTAAGTTCGACAAAAAATGCAAATATATAGCACCCTGTAGCCATGAATCATAATCAAATAAATAACCAACCAAGTAATAAAATCCAAAATAAGAAAGAAACAAATAAAGAGAGAAATCAAGAATATCAGGTAAAAGAGAAAAGCAAACCACCAATGAGATATGCAGAGGTGTCAGCAAAGAATTTCAAAGCATCAGCTCCGAAATTCTACTCAGAGATAATAAACTGTATTTATTATGCAAGAGGATATTGCAGAAACGGAGAAAATTGCAGATTCAGACACAAAATGAATAATTATGATGAAGGAAGATCAAATATTATGGAAAAGTTGGATTTTTTAATGTCAGAATTTCTGGAATGAAAAAAGAACAACATACCAGAACAGGAAAGAGACATGGGAAAATCCTTATTACTACCAATAATTAAATGAAGGAGAAACAAAACACGCAAACCATCATAGTGATGAATGCGCAGGGTTTAGTTACGAGTAACTCAAAAAGAAAAAATAGAGTACTTAGAAGAACTAACCCCAAAATGAAAGAAAATAGATATAATGTATAAGTGAAACCTGGTATTCCCCAAGAGACTGGAATGATGATCAAATAAAAAAAAGGGTTCCAAACTTATAGATCAGATAGAAAAAAATAGGAATCAAGGGGGAACCGCAATATATGGGAAAGACAAAAAACAAGGAAAAATATATGAGAAATATAGTAACTCAGAATGTGAAACTAATAGCGGTAGAATTTGAATCTGAAAAATTGATGAACATAGTAATATATAAGACCTCCTAATACTAAAGAGTTTGACTTAATAATTGAAAAATTGATGATATATGTAGAAATCACAAGGACTGGACTATTTCTCCTATCTGGTGACTTCAACTTTCCTTTCGTAGAGTGGAAAGACGAATAGGAGACTGTGGTTGTACTTATACATATAAAAAAAGAGTAATAGTAGTGCAGAAGATAAGAGGCAATTTGACAAAAAGCTATTAGATATGCTACTAGAATACAACAGTTCAACAAATAAATCACCTGCCAACAAGAAAGGAAAAATACTTTAGACCTAGTATTTGTGAACGAGATGAATTATGTTAAAGAAATAATAGTTTATAATGCGAGTATTTCAGATCATAATGTCATAGAAGTAACAGTTCATTCCAAAGCAAGTGAAAATAGAGATAAGCAAGAAATGAAAAAGTGGGAAGGATATGGAAAATACAACTTCTACAGTAAAAATATAAAATGGTCAGAAATTAATGAAGAATTAAACAAAGATTGGGATAACATTTTCGTAAGTGATGACATAAGGGTAAACTACGGAGATATATAAAATATTGGAGAAAATAGTGGATAAATAATATACCGAAGAAGAAAAGTAAACATCATTCATGCATACCAACACAACAGAAGGATCTTGTTCCAGAAAATCAGAAAGTGGAAAAAAGGTCTTGCAAAAGAAAAAATGCATGGAAAGTTATAGAACTAAAAAGTAAGATAGAAAATGCAGAAACAAAAGATTATACAATCAAAAGAAAATGAAAAACGGGACTTGGAAGAAAAAAACCCTATTAAATATCAACCAAAACCCCAAACTATTATACTCATATGCGAAGAAGATGAATAAAAGAAGAATAGAAATAGGCCCTCTGAGAATTGAAGGGAGATTAACGAATGAAAAAAAGGAAATTTGCAACATACTGGCAGAACGATATAAGAGAGAATTCACCCCTAGAATAGATAATGAAGATAATGATATAGAAGTAAGGACGAAAATAGTGAATATTTAGCTGACATAGAAATTAATGAAGCTGATATTGTGCAGGCAATTAATGAAATTAAAAATGGAGCTGCTGCAGGGCCGGATGGAGTCCCTGCTATTTTGTTAAAGAAAGTATTCATTCTATCGCAAAGCCACTTGCAATATTATTAAGACAAAGTGTAGATACAGGCAAGATTTATGATGAGCACAAATTAGCATATATCACCCCTACTTTCAA
>NC_061095.1:3754195-3759195 GCF_015104395.2 Macrobrachium nipponense
ATTATTATTATTATTATTATTATTATTATTATTATTATATCCATTGCTTAAAAACAAGTCTTTTGGTATTTTGAAAATAAGAAAAACGAAAAAAAATTTGTATGTAATAATAATAATAAAATAATAATAATAATAATAATAATAAGAATAATAATAAAAATAATAATAATAATAATAATAATAATACGACAATTTACCAAGGACAGTCCTTAGGGGGTAAAATGCCTCAGTTCTACAACAATTACTTAGCTTAATGATGTAGTACGTAGCCTGTATATTACCGGGTGCGGACAAGAACGCGGATTTGATGACTCTGATTGACGTCCTAAAATGCTCAGTGAGGATTTCCGAGTGGACGAAATTCCAGTGGAATTTAGGAGATTTTTTTTATTGTGGATTTCGCTTTTTATTCGAGGTACAAGGGATTTATGCTGAAGAAATCTGTTGAGGATTGATGCATGTGAAGGAGGTGTGATAATAATAATAATAATAATAATAATAATAATAATAATAATAATAAAATAATAATAATAATAATAATAATTATAATAATAATAATAAGACGGCTAGATACCTGTATAAACACATTCATACGAGCTTGTATACATATGCACACGTGTGTATAATCTCTCTCTCTCTCTCTCTCTCTCTCTCTCTCTCTCTCTATATATATATATATATATATATATATTATATATATATATATATATATATATAGTATAGATACACACGTGTGTGTATGTATTCAAGCTTGTATGAATGTGTATATGCAGGTATCTAGTCCTCTTAATTCATGTTAAACCTATGAGGAGATTTCTTTAATATAGAAGTATTATCATGACCTCGGCGTATTATTATTTTTTTTTTTTTTTTTTTTTTTTTTTTTTTTTTTTGCTCTATCACAGTCCTCCAATTCGACTGGGTGGTATTTATAGTGTGGGGTTCCGGGTTGCATCCAGCCTCCTTAGGAGTCCATCACTTTTCTTACTATGTGTGCCGTTTCTAGGATCACACTCTTCTGCATGATGGCCCGGAGCTACTTCAGCCTCTAGTTTTTCCAGATTCCTTTTCAGGGATCTTGGGATCGTGCCTAGTGCTCCTATGATTATGGGTACGATTTCCACTGCATATCCCATATCCTTCTTATTTCTATTTTCAGATCTTGATACTTATCCATTTTTTCCCTCTCTTTCTCTTCAACTCTGTGTCCCATGGTATTGCGACATCAATGAGTGATACTTTCTTCTTGACTTTGTCAATCAACGTCACGTCTGGTCTGTTTGCACGTATCACCCTATCCGTTCTGATACCATAGTCCCCAGAGGATCTTTGCCTGATCGTTTTTCTATCACTCCCTCAGGTTGGTGCTCGTACCACTTATTACTGCAAGGTAGCTGATGTTTCTTGCACAGGCTCCAGTGGAGGGCTTTTGCCACTGAATCATGCCTCTTTTTGTACTGGTTCTGTGCAAGTGCCGGGCATTCACTTGCTATGTGGTTTATTCGTTTCATTTTTCGTATTGCACTTCCTACATATGGTAGAGATGTCATTTCCGTCTATCATACTTTGAACATATCTGGTTCTTAGGGCCTGATCTTGTGCCGCGTGTATCATTCCTTCAGTTTCCTTCTTTAGCTCTCCCCTCTGTAGCCATTGCCAATTGTCATCGCTGGCTAGTTCTTTAGTCTGTCTCATGTATTGTCCGTGCATTGGTTTGTTGTGCCAGTCCTCTGTTCTTTCTGTCTTTCTCCTGTCTCTGTATATTTCTGGGTCTTCGTCTACTTTTATTAGTCCTTCTTCCCATGCACTCTTTAGCCACTCGTCTTCACTGGTTTTCAGATATTGCCCCAGTGCTCTGTTTTCGATGTTGACGCAGTCCTCTATACTTAGTAGTCCTCTCCCTCCTTCCTTTCGTGTTATGTATAGTCCTGTCCGTATTTGCTCTTGGGTGTGAGTGCTTTGTGTATTGTCATTTGTTTCCTGTTTTCTGATCTATGCTGCGGAGTTCTGCCTTCGTCCATTCCACTATTCCTGCGCTGTATCTGATTACTGGCACTGCCCATGCGTTTATGGCTTTTATCATATTTCCCCGGCGTTGAGTTTTGACTTGAGTATCGCCTTGAAGGTCTCTGCATATATTCTTTCCTGGTCGTGTCCTTCATCTCTTGGTGTTTTATATCTCCTCCTTCCATTATTCCCAGGTATTTGTATCCTGTCTCATCTATGTGTTTGATGTTGCTCCCATCTGGTAGCTTTATCCCTTCAGTTCTCGTTACTTTGCCTTTTTGTATGTTGACTAAGGCGCATTTTTCTATTCCAAACTCCATCCTGATGTCTCCAGATACAATCCTTACAGTCTGGATTAGGGTATCTATTTCCTTGATGCTCTTACCATACAGCTTGATGTCGTCCATGAACATCAGATGGTTGATTTTGTTGCCTCTTTTCTTGAGTTGGTACCCGACATCCATCTTCTGTCGTTACTTTTGTCATGGAATCATGGCTATTATTATTATTATTATTATTATTATTATTATTATTATTATTATTATTATTATTATTATTATTATTATATACAGGAAAATGACAAATTCAAAAATCAATATCAATGGTGAGAGAGAGAGAGAGAGAGAGAGAGAGAGAGAGAGAGAGAGAGAGAGAGAGAGAGAGGTACATACATTAGCTGTATCCTATAACACTAAGGATGCCATAATACATTTCAATGACCAGGTCATTACACGGGGACCTCCAACGGCGCGATTCATAAATTGCTTCATACATTATTATACCTCCCGGGTGGAATTTAGGGGTCCTGCCCTTCTTGGTGCCACCCATCAGGGGCAGAGAGAGAGAGAGAGAGTGAGTGAGTGAGACCTGTCATTAAGAGAGTAGAGCCTTAAGATACGTCGAATAAGTTTCGTGTTATAATTTTAACTTGGGATTGGAGATTGAAACTATGATGAAAGGTTCTACTACAATACGACACTGAAGGTTCATTAGGAGTGGTGCAAATGACCTCATACACATGTGATATTCACCTTCTCTCTCTCTCTCTCTCTCTCTCTCTCTCTCTCTCTCTCTCTCTCTCTCCTTTCTATAACCTTATTTTTAATTCTCCGAACATCCCCATCCCCATACATATATATATATATATATATATATATATATATATATATATATATATAGTATATACTATATATATATACATAAAGAGAGAGAGAGAGAGAGATAGAGAGAGAGAGAGAGAAACATTACAGACCTTACAGCTCGTTCGGGTTTCCCCAGGTCCCTCAGTGTGAGGCACCTCTAATGTCTACCAAATAATTGCTAATGCATCTTCCAGTATATTTTGTATCAGAGAGAGAGAGACAGAGAGAGAGAGAGAGAGAGAGAGAGATAGTAAAACTAACGTCTGTCTAAAAACAAAATGAAGACTTTCGTATAACAATCCGTGGCAAAGCTATTGTTCTTTTCAGTACTTTTTTTTTCCTTCTTTCAATATCCTTCTCGGTTGAGCGGTTAACCAAACTGCCCACAGTGAATACTGTAGGCTTTTTTGCGGGGTTGAGGGGGTTGAGGGGGGTTGAGGGGGTTAAGGGTGGTCCTAGGGACGTTAGGGTATCCGCTCACCCATACCAAAAGCGGCGGCGAAGGTGTAGGACAAAACGAGGACAATTATCTAAAGGCTCTCATTTACCTGCCCGCCTCTGCCCCAGAACGACTGTAGGAGACGTATCAATATAATGGATACCTAATTACCTCACCTGGTTTACCTGGGGACTCCTACCCCAATCCCCCTTCTCCCTCACCCCCTCCCTTCCCCTCCCTCTCCTTATTATCACCATCAGCCCCTGTCGGGATTAAAAAGGATTTTTTTTTATATCTCAAATTGCGTTTGATATTAAACTTCACCATTGTATGAGGTTTGGATGTCTCAAGCTGTTCGATTTCGTTCAGGAAAATGAGATGTGTTTGCCAATACCTAATTGTTTATTGACTGGAATATATTTTTCTTCAAAAATAAATTATATTTGGACTTCTGCCTTAGGTCAGTAACGTCTTTGCACGCACACATACACACACACGCACGCAATCTCTCTTCTCTACATAAAAGCGAATGTGAATTAGCTTAGTTTTATCTGAATAAACATAAGAAATATTTCAATAAGTCTCAGGTTATTCGTTTCAATGAACAATAAATTCTTTATCCGTTCGCTTAAACTAACAATAAACTGTTTATTTTAACTTGGGTGTTTATGTTGAATTATATTAACCCAGATTTTTATCTACATGAACTTGGGAAATCTCTGTACAGTTACGTATGTCCGAGAAGTTGAAATTTGGACTTCTGAATCTATTAGGTAAAGTAAAAAGCTAAAAGGTTTTAGCTGCTAGGGAATTAAGAGACGCTGCAAAAGCCCTTTAGTGATGCCTACAATGCACCACGTGAGGCTCACTGTCCACACAATCCTTCTTACAGGGGAAGATCGCCTGTAGCTAATTGTAATTTACTCAAAACTATCAGTTCCCTGTCCTCTGCTTAATCCTTTAAGGAGCTAAAATTCCTTCGAGCGACAGCTGCTGAGAAAGAAGACTCCTCTCCGTGCCCTTCGTAATGAAAGCTTGGGACGTCTCTAACTAACCAGCGTCCTATAGAAGCCGTCAGCACCTCCTGACGTCAGCTCATCAGCAGACGAGAGAAATCCTTTATGTAAAGGAAGGACGATGATGAGTGATTGACAATTCCCTTCGCCATCTGAATCAAGCGTTTATTCCATATTCGGGATCCTATATAGGCAGAGATATTGGTCCGTTACGTCCATGTGGGCTTACTCTCTCTCTCTCTCTCTCTCTCTCTCTCTCTCTCTCTCTCTCTCTCTCTCTCTCTTCGTATGTGAAAATGGGTAACTTTTGAAGAATTTCTTAAGAGCTAATAATTTACTTTTCTAGTATAATGTAGCATTTTAGAAGCCTATTTTATACTCTCTCTCTCTCTCTCT
>NC_061095.1:3766695-3799195 GCF_015104395.2 Macrobrachium nipponense
CCGAGTTGCGTTTTTTTATTTGCTAGTCCCATAACGCCCCTCCCACGCCTCACACCCAGCAGCCCCTACCTCCACCCACGCTCACCCACGCACGCAATGCCCACTTCCTACCCCCCCTACCCAGCCCATACCCACGCCCACACCTCCTTGCGTTAATCTTGGGAACCGAGTTCCTGTCACGACACCTCAAATGGTATCCGTTCTCGGGAGACGACTCTGTATGTCTGTCTATAATCGAAGATTGTCTTCTTCTTTTTATTAATTTATTAAACTTTTGCGTCTTTTATTTTTTTATTTGCTTTGATTAAATTTTTCCTTTTTTATCTTTTTTTTGTTTGTTTTATTTATTAGTTATTTGCGAGATTGGAGTCTTCAGTGTGAAATGATTCAGAATTAGAAAATATATATAATATTTTGACAGTTCAATGGATTTTTTTTTTTTACCTGTCATAGTTTCTTTTTTATATATATCTGCCTTTAAATTCTACATTACTTTCACTTTCTCTTATTTTCTAGGTCTTCTTTCAACTCTATTTGCTAATATGTCCCTAAACTTTCTCTGCAGTTTTCAGTAAATCCAAATTAAGTTCTCTTTTTAGATAATTGGTTATTTAGATTTAAGTTTTCTTTATTTTTTTAATCCCTAAAATATCTGTCTAACCCTTCATATTTTATACTATTTTTATAAGTCTATGTGAACACTATCAGTCATTAAGTGAAAAATTTTTACCATGTCTATGTGAACACTTTTTACCATAGTCTTTTTTTGGTACCTTTCCTCTTCATTATATTACAAAATCTTACTTTCATTATATACCGTTATCTTTTTTATTTTCTATTTTTAAAAGCATTTTCATTTAGCTTTCATTCATATATTCTGCCTCCTTCCATTTATTCATGGTTCCTACTTCATTCTTATTCCCCTTCATTCATCTAGGTCTCCTGCTACACCCATTCCATGCCCATGGCCACAAAAGCTTCCGCCCTCTGCCTAAAAAAAATATACCCATACCCACCTTGATGCCCACCTCCCATTCACACCCAACCCCCCTCCCCCAATTCACTTACCACTATAAAACACACTTCACAAACTCTTATAATTATTTATAATCATAGACCACTCAACCTTTCAATTCTCTGTAGAACAAGTTTTATTTTCTAAAGGAAAAAAGTTCACCTTTTTTATCTTTTTATGTTTCCGTTTCGATTTTAATGTGTTCCTTCTTCTATCTTGCCGTTTTTTTTTACGAGTGTTTTTTTACAGCCTTTTTACAGGTGTTCTCTCATTGGCGTTCGTCTATTTACGTTTGTTTTCATGTAAATAATTTTTGTTTTAAACAGTGCATTGAGCTGGTGTATATTTCAATAAAGCATTTTAATCTAACTTCGTTAGGACTTGTGTAACCTAAGTTTGTTCCGTGAAATTTTTATTTTTAGCGTAGTTTTTTTTTTATCAATTAATGACATTATTTTTTTATTCACTTACTTAAGTTTGTTCTGTGAAATGTTTAATTTTTAGGCGTAGTTATTTTTGTATCAGTTAAGGACATTGTGTTTTTATTCACTTAGTTATCCATTTATTTATTCATTTATTTAGTTATTATGTTAGTTAGGTAAGTTATAAATTCCAATTTTACTGTTTAAGACCCCTTTATACCTTGGCTAATACAATCACTTAAATGAATATTGACTCGACCCATTTTTACTTATATAAGTCAACCACAATTTTTTAACCAATTACGATCTGACATCAGTTATAGAATGAATGGTACAATTTAACTGCCCTCCAAAAGGGAACTCGCTTCCGGAGAGAGAGAGAGAGAGAGAGAGAGAGAGAGAGAGAGAGAGAGAGCTTAGCAACGCCAAAAGTTATAGCTGGTGTTAGACCAAATACTCTTCAAGTACATTTCGAGTGGCTATTGAAGACTGGGGTTGGAGGTTTGGTGTTTGAGAGGGTTGGAGGGGTAGTGAGAACCCCCTCCCCACGCCCCCCACATCCACCTTAAGACGTCATGCCCAATGCCCAAAGAAGCTCTTGGTACGAGGGCATATTGTGCTCACAAGGTTCGTTACTAGAGGATAAAAATGGTTCTTTTTAGCGGATCTCAATCAGTGACAAAAGGCGAGAAATGGAACTCTCTCTCTCTCTCTCTCTCTCTTCTCTCTCTCTCTCTCTCGACAATAGCGAGCAGGCATTGGTATAATGTCTTACCCAAGCCCTTGGCAGAAACAAAGAGAGAGAGAGAGAGAAGAGAGAGAGAGAGAGAGAGAGAGAGAGAGAGAGAGCAGGCAGGCAAGGCGTTCAGGTGAGGCAGCGTAGCGGAGGAAGACGTTTTATGAATGAATTCAACCTTGGGCGGTGCGGGAGACGATGCTTTTTTCTAACGGTCGTGTCTTTCGAACCGTTTTCTTTAAAAAACGGTCCTTTCTTTCGATATCAGACTGTTATTATTGATATATATAATTTATAATAAACACAAACAACCTGTTTCTCACTTGTTAATACGAGAAAACACGTAAATAATTATAGGGATCAGTGTTTGGCAACAGTAGCGTGAGAACCCCGGGACAATGAATGAAATAGTAAAGCCAGTGACGTCATACTCCGCTGGATCATTGCCAAGTGTAAGAGTGTTTTCCCAGTCATGAATTGTTATTTAAGCTTTTAAATTCGTCATAATTCATCAATTTAGGAAAGTTATTTGTTTATATAACTTAAAATAAAGGGGATGTATGCTAGGCTAGTGAGAATTATTGACAAAATAGCAAATGACAATAACAAAAAGAGATAAAAGCTAACTGGCAACTGTTCACCCCAGCTACAAAGAAAACGCGCGCACTCAAGTCCATGACGGGAATACAAAAACAAACATACAAACACATAAAATGACTCAGCCGATAGGCGGGTAGAAATTCAATAGGTTTATTTTGGGGGAAGGCTTTCTGATACTGTCTCCGAGATATTCCCACGAATATCTCTTACCTTCGTCTTCTTCTTCTTCTTCTTCTTCTTCTTCTTCTTCTTCTTCTAAGAAAAGAAAATAGGTCTTCCTTAATTAGCCTTCGTTCTGAAAATAAGGAAGACACTGTTACGGGTACTACAGGAAGGAAGACATCAAATAAAAGGATGTGTCAATAAGAAGTGTGACAATAATGGTCTATTAGATAGGTTGTATATATATATATATATATATATATATATATATATATATATATATATATATATATATATATATATATACACATATATATATATATATATATATATATATATATATATACATACATATGTATGTATATATATATATATATATAATATATATACATATATATATATATATATATATATATATATATATATAATTTGTGTGTTTGTGTGATAATCACAATACATGATGGATAATGACATTACTAATGCACACTTTTTTTGTTGTGAAGACGTTTCAAAATCTAAGTTTGTATATTTATTACTATTTTTTTATGTATGTATGTATGAATTGTAATGATATAATTCATCTTAACATAAATATCTACTAAAACATCTTGCGAGCAAACACAAACAAAGAAAATATTAGCAATTTATCATGTAAAACCTTCAAAGGCAAAACTTTTCTAAATGGAAAAAATAAACTACACTTGCCAATAGTGAACGAGAAATAAACAACAAAAATAAACTTTTCTCAAAACGGGAAGTACCACAACAAAGAATGTTTTTTTTTTTTTTTCATTATTACCAAAGCAAGGAAACATGCATCGTATGAACGCCCCAGGGTGGGGTAGGATTATATTTGGAGTCTTGTGGATGGGTGGGTGGGTGGAAGGAAAGAGAGACAGTGAGAGAAGGCGGGGTTGCAGGGGGTGGTACTGGGGCATGAGCAGAGAGCCCAGGGGCATGATAACCTTGCGTCAGCTTCCTGGGCAGTGGCAGCAGTAAGCCTTAGGTAGCCTCAGGTGAGACAGGTATCATGTAATGGTTTGAGAGACCGGAACTTCTTCTACAGGTGAGATTAACCGACTCCTTCCTCGCAAGGAGGTGTAATATAGGTGTTTTGGGGGGACACGAATGAATGAATGAATGAATGAATGGGGGAGAGAGAGAGAGAGAGAGAGAGAGAGACGAAACATAACGTTTAGACTTTGCTTGAGGGAGAGAGAATAGATAAAGGTATGTTAATTTTGAGAGAGAGAGAGAGAGAGAGAGATAAAGGAGTATTGATCTTCCAGGTTTTTCGTTGCTTCTTCTTTTTTATTTTTTTTTTTTACACATTTTAACCTAAAGAATTAAGATTATCTCACATTTCTCTACGTCCTTCCCGTTCTCTCTTTATTTCAGTTCTCTCTCTTGCTTCTTTCCGTCTTTCCAGACAACGGGAATAAATTTCATATTCCTTCCTATTTCCTTTCATTCCTCTCGGTTTTCATGTTACTTCTCTTTTTCGTATCCCTTCTTCTCCTTTTCACTGACTTCCTCTTTTCGTCTCGATTTTTTTTTTATTGTCTATTATTCTTTTCTTGTCGTCATCTCAGAGGTACTGAAGATTCCGTCCCAGCTTCCCGGATGCTTATACCATAGTCAGGTAAGGACAGGTAACGACCCAACGTAGCGGGGCAATTAGCAAAGCAGGGGAGGGGGAGGAGGAGGAGGAGGGGGAGGAGAGAGGGAGGAGGAGAAGGAGGAGGGGGAGGAAGGGGATTAGGAGGAGGGGGAGGGGGAGGAGGAGGAGGAGGAAGAGGGAGCAATAAAATGAGACGAAATGAAATGAACTAGTAGGAATGAAGGAATATGATTCAGAGGGAGAAAGGGATGAAAAGGTTATGGAGAGAGAGAGAGAGAGAGAGAGAGAGAGAGAGAGAGAGAGAGAGAGATTTACAAGGGGTTACAAGGAATAGGATGTCTCAAAGACTTGTTAGTCCATCCGAGGAGACATCGTGTGCTCATTTATCTGTAACAGCAGGTTTTACTGTGCATTCACAATGTACTAATTAATGATTTTGTCTAGCTTTCTTTTAAACTCTTCTAAGAGAGAGAGAGAGAGAGAGAGAGAGAGAGAGAGAGAGAGAGAGAGAGAGAGAGAGAGCGGAGGCTGAGCCTAAATTACAACAATAATTTTGAGAGAAATATGTACACAGAAGCTGCGAAGAACCATAAGTTTATATAATAGAGAGAGAGAGAGAGAGAGAGAGAGAGAGAGAGAGAGAAGGACGTTGCAGTGAACCGAGCGCTGACCCAGAAAGCCCCATCCTGCAGCAGGGGCGTCGAAGGATTGTTCACCTCCTCCTTCTTCAGGATAATGGTAATTAGTTTAAGCGGAAGACTCTTATCGTCTTGTGAAATGTTATTACTTCTCGTCCGGTTCGAAGATAGCCCGCAGGTACGCTGGAGAAAGAGAGAGAGAGAGAGAGAGTCAAAGTCAGAGTCTCTCTCTCTCTCTCTCTCTCTCTCTCTCTCTCTCTCTCTCTCTCTCAGGTCCTTCCCGGAAACCAAACACGTGTGGAGCAGTTTATGAATGGGCCGAGATGGGGCACGTATTGTAGTAGAGTATGACCTCGTAGTAATCAAAGGAGTCTATTTCCATTCATTCGCGTCTGATAATAATAATAATAATAATAATAATAATAATAATAATAATATAATATAATAATAATAATAATAATAATAATAAAAGCCCTCCACTGGAGCCTGTGCAAGAAACATCAGCTACCTTGCAGTAATAAGTGGTACGAGCACCAACCTGAGGGAGTGATAGAAAACGATCAGGCAAAGATCCTCTGGGACTATGGTATCAGAACGGATAGGGTGATACGTGCAAATAGACCAGACGTGACGTTGATTGACAAAGTCAAGAAGAAAGTATCACTCATTGATGTCGCAATACCATGGGACACCAGAGTTGAAGAGAAAGAGAGGGAAAAATGGATAAGTATCAAGATCTGAAAATAGAAAATAAGAAGGATATGGGATATGCCAGTGGAAATCGTACCCATAATCATAGGAGCACTAGGCACGATCCCAAGATCCCTGAAAAGGAATCTAGAAAAACTAGAGGCTGAAGTAGCTCCAGGTCTCATGCAGAAGAGTGTGATCCTAGAAACGGCACACATAGTAAGAAAAGTGATGGACTCCTAAGGAGGCAGGATGCAACCCGGAACCCCACACTATAAATACCACCCAGTCGAATTGGAGGACTGTGATAGAGCAAAAAAAAAAATAAAATAATAATAATAATAATAATAATAATAATAATAATTAATAATAATAATAATGAAACGCTTACGATTCCACAATGAGGTCAGTAGTGTTCGTAAAATTTATTACAATCGTATCTTTATTATTATTATTATTATTATTATTATTATTATTATTATTATTATTATTGAGTAGTAGTTAGTTATAGTATATTATAGTAGTAGTAGTAGTAGTAGTAGTAGTGGTAGTAGTAGTAGTAGTAGTAGTAAACAAGATTTGACAGAAAATATTTACTACATGCAAAGAGAAAAAAGTTCCAAATTTATGAAAAACACAATAAAACTAAACATTATCAAAATCAGCAAAAGAGAAACACTTTACACTTTTTCCATTCATAAGAATCACTTTTTCCATTCATAAGAATCACACGTATCAATTCCTCCATACCCTTACATGAAACCCTTCTTCAGGAGGTCACAGTCCTTCGAATTGACAAGAGAACCCCAAGATCGAAATCTCCAAATGAGAAAACTTTCCTTCTTCAGGAGGTCAGCGCCCTTCGAACTGACAAGACAAGCACAGGAAAGCAATTGTTTTATTCACATAATTCACATAAAACCCTTCTTCAGGAGGTCATCGCCCTTCGAGCTGACCAGACTAGCATAGGAACTCAATCCTCAGATAAAAAAAAAAAACCGTCCTTCTTCAGGAGGTCGGCGCCCTTTGAACTGAAAAGACAAGCGCAGGAAATCAATAATGTTTTACACATCTAATTCGGGGTTGATCTTATGTCCACTGAGCGTGACGGAGGAGGCCAACTCCGGGTGAGATCCTGCCCCTGGAGATCCTGCCCCAGGGGCAGGATGCTGCTGATGCTGCCCTACTGAGGATCCCCTAAACAACATCCCGTAAGAGGGAAATCTCGGGATGTGGAGAGAGAGTCCCCCGGAGGGTGTAACCGTCAAAAGTATCCTCTTCGAAGGATGCACCGTGAGATGCAGGTCAGATTCTTGTACGTAGTTACTTTTCGTCTTTGAGGTTTGGAAATGGTGGTCGATAGTCAAGTTTGCAAATGAATAAATAAACAAGAGAGAGAGAGAGAGAGAGAAGAGAGAGAGAGAGAGAGAGAGAGAGAGAGAGAGACTTTTCATTTCTCACTGGTATAATTCATTACTGAACCTCCTTGACATATTACGAATTGGAATTCAGTAAATTAAAATTATTTCTGGTTGCATTCCTAGTAAGCACATACCTGTCTGTTTGGTATACTCAAGGTAATGTGTCCTTGGCCCTGAAAAAAGGGATAGAGCAAAGGGTAGGCAATTATTCAGCTATATCAGCATCTTCCCTTGTGTAAACTGAAGTGGCTTTAGTGAACTCATTGTTAAGTGTATAGCTTTCCATTATGATGACAATATCCTTTACTTAACCATTTTTATATTACTTTTGATTTGAAAGGAGAATCGGGGAATGTTTAAGCAATGAGCTATTGAAAATAAATACTGGGTAAGTATTAGAATATATATTAGAAAGAATAGATATGGATAAAAGATAAATAAGATAAATAACTGTGTTAAAAAGTAAGTATTAAAATAGATATTAGAAAGAATAGATATGGATGAAAGATAAATAAGGTAAATAAATATGTGTTAAAAATTATCATTCAGTTTCACATTTTTTCCTGTAGGTTGTCGGGGTCCAGGGGTCCACAACGGGGCCCCCTTAGACACTTGAAGACACTGCAAGACTTATAAGCCACTCTTGGGGAATAATGGCAACATAATTTACTTATAAAAATAATTTAAATTCACATTTTTTCCTCTAGGTTTGAGGAGTCCAGGGGTCCACAACATGTCCCTTAGACACTTGAAGACCCTGCAAGACTTACCACTCTTGGGGAATAATGGCAACTTGATTTACTTATAAAAGTAATTTAACAGAGATATTAAGAGGCCGTGTGGCCTAACGGATAAGGCGTCGGACTTCGGATCCGAAGATTGCAGGTTCGAATCCTGCCACGGTCGGAAGAAAACTGTTTTTTTTTTTTTTTTTTTTTTCTATCGCTTATACTTTGTAGATCTATACATGAACCAAGAAATGTGAGAGATATGGTGCTATCAGCTATAAAACCTATATGTCTGATTATAATTCCAAAGATCTAGTATGCGTGGAACAAGAAATGTGAGAGGTTAGGTGCTATCGACTATAAAATCTATATATCTGATGCTTGAGAGTTGGTTGTTATAGTAACAACCCAGTGTCCTCATCAGGGTGGGTTCGAACCACTCATTTCTTCTCCGTTTCCTCTCGGATTTCAGTGTTTTCAGTTGAAAATCGTATTACTTAAAAGTTTCAGATATATAGATATCATAGTTGATAGCATCCATCTAGTTAATCATATATCTTGTTCCACATATTATAGATCTATAAACTGTAAGTTTTGGAAAAATAACTTTTTTCCGACCGTTACAGGGTTCGAACCTACATTCCATTAATATTACTTTATAAGTTATTGAAACTGGTCTTAGTATTCTTTAGGATTACCTATAAGTGTTATAAGTTGAGTGTATAAGGGGTTTATTATAAGTTATTGAGACTATCTGTAAGTGTTATAAGGTGTTAAGTGTATACAGGGGTTTGTTATAAGTTATTGCGACTACCTGTAAGTGTTGTAAGGTCCTGGAGCGTATAAAGGGACTTGGTGTGGACCTTTGGACTCCACATACTTATGGGGAAGAAATGTGAAAAGGGCTGATTTGAATTTGTTACATATTTACTCGAAAAAATCTATCAAGTACAGCAATATAGTTTTCATTGGAATGAGAGAGAGAGAGAGAGAGAGAGAGAGAGAGAGAGAGAGAGAGGACGTGACAGAACTCCCAAACCTCAAGAACAATCAATCCGGTCCTCCGTTCCCCGTCCTCGTCGTTTGCAACATATGGGACGGATGCGCAAGAGAAGTAATAGAATTACCGTCGATAACGACACTGACAAGATATACTCCTTCCGTAGGATATAGGAAATTGGCTCCTGAATGAATCCTTTGGGAGGATTCCTACTTTGAATGGAGAAGGATGTCCTCTCTTTTCCTTCAGTTTGATTCGTCTTCTCTCTCTCTCTCTCTCTCTCTCTCTCTCTCTCTCTCTACCGTTTTTTATTCGTTTATTCAATTGTCTGCTAAGTTATATATTCAGTTTTGGTTTGTCCATTCTGACAAGGAGTCATCAGAGAGAGAGAGAGAGAGAGAGAGAGGAGAGAGACCAATTCTGATAGATTTTTTTCTACTCTCTCTCTCTCTCTCTCTCTCTCTCTCTCTCTCTCTCCTGCACGATGACATTCTGAGTTTTCGTGCATTGCTGAGACCAGATTTGAGAGAATCTCTCTCTCTCTCTCTCTCTCTCTCTCTCTCTCTCTCTCTCTCTCTCATATATAATTTGACACCACAATGGAATAAAAAAAAGTAAGAGATATCGTGCTAAATCTCTCTCTCTCTCTCTCTCTCTCTCTCTCTCTCTCTCTCTCTCTCATTACGACGGGCGAATAGGATTTCCCTTCAATCTTCCGAAGAGAAAGGATTGAGGGAGTCAATCCTTCAAGGAAGTACTATATACCTTTTTCGAAGAAAGGATATCCCCCATCCTCTTCCTCTCTCTCTCTCTCTCTCTCCTTAATCGACAAATCGCCGGAACTACAAAGGAACGGGTTCAGAACGAGTCCTAGACGGGTATTATCTTTGTTAAAAAAGCCATAACCGCAATATGTCCTCTGGAGCCTAATTTTTTTTTTTTTTCCTCTGGATTTCTTTTCCTTTTTTTTTCTACGCTTCCTCCGGAACAGGTAGAAGACTTCTTGAGAACTGATTGGCAGCCTTCCTTCCTTCCTTTCTCCATTTCTTTCGTGGGCGGTGGGCGTGAGGAGGGGGGCGGGTGGTTTGGGGGTGGCTAAGAAGTGTGGGAGAGGCCGGGTGGTACTCTTGTAGTGCACCTACAGGAATTAATTAGGTCATCAAATGACTGGGAGGAGTCAGTCTCTCTGTCTCTCTCTCTCTGTCTCTCTCTCGTACCTGAATTATCAAAAAGCTACAGATAATGCTATTTCTTATGAACGTCGTTTTTAAACTCTCTCTCTCTCTCTCTCTCTCTCTCTCTCTCTCTCTCTCTCTCTCTTGATTTTTGCAAATTCTAAACATCTGACTCTCTCAATTTCCCTTGCTCTCTCTCTCTCTCTCTCTCTCTCTCTCTCTCTCTCTCTCTCTCGTACCTGAATTACCAAAAAAATCTATTTCTTTTGTGCATAATTTTAAACTCTCTCTCTCTCTCTTTCTCTCTCTCATCTGAATTATCCAATAAACAACAGGCTATACCACGTCTTATGGGCATCGTTTTCAACACCTCTCTCTCTCTCTCTCTCTCTCTCTCTCTCTCTCTCTCTCTCTCTCTCTCTCTTTCTGGAATCATTGTACCAAGAACATTTTCCTGCCCTTAAACAGACGTGCCAGGTTAAACCATCAAAAGACGTTTTTTATCATTTCGTCTGGTGCAGGAGACATGTCCCCTTGTAATGAGTCTGGATCACGTTTGCATGAGTCAGTCCAGGTTTAGCCTGGGGGTCTGGACTGCTCAAACCGTCTTTTTTTCGTTTTAAAGAAGAAGATCTGGTTTATTGCAGACGGTCAGACTGTGCAAATGGATGATTCTTTTAGTTTCCATCCGCACTTTTCCCGTCCGCCCCCAGATCTTTAAAACTACTGAGGCTAGAGGGCTGCAAATTGGTGTGTGTAGGTTATCCACCCTCCAATCATCAAACATGCCAAATTGCAGCCTTCTGGCCTAAGTAGTTCCTATTTCATTGAGGGTTCGAGTTAGCCATAATCATACGTCTGGCAACGATTTAGGGCAGGCCACCACCGAGCCGTGTTTAAAGTTTCCCTAAATGGTGAAGATTAATGGGTCATATGTTATTTAAGGTAAGATAAGGTGGTAAGTATTGGTTTTAGATTAAATTTTAAAAGCACTCTTATAGAAACGCAGAGAGACGATAAAGACTGATAACTAACAAGGTTAGTAAGTATAGGTGTTAGATTGAATTCTCAAGTAATGTTTTTAATTGGCTCACTGTAGGAACTTTTGGAATTCCTTATCCCACATGTTCCCTGAATTCCACCATCCTTCCTCACGGGCAGAATTTGGGGTAATGTGTAATCGGCTATTTAATAACAAGAATGAAAAAGATTGGGATGTGTATCTAGCAGAAGACTTTTCGTGATGTAGATGTTCGTTGTAGTCTACTAATACCATCAATGTCATTATGCCATACCTTTTCTTAACATATATTTCTTTTCTTAATTCTCTGTATTATTTTCTCCCCACAAAAAAACTCTGTTACATTTTACAAAATAAAAAAAACGCCAAAATGATTATTCTTCTGTGGCCAGAAGGTTAAAGATCACGAGAAGGCCATTTCAAGATCGTATTTCGTACAGCTAAATTTGAAAATTTAAATCACCTAGTAACTACAAGTTAGGACAAACTGACATCAAATCTAAAAACCCAATTTTACAATACCTAATTTCATTAATCTCAAACTGAATCACCCAGGCATTGTAACCCTAGACAAATTGGCATTCAATCTCAGAATCCAATTTTACAATAACCAATTTCATTAACCTCACTTGATATTTAAAAACCTAGACATTACAATTGTAACCCTAGACAAATTGGCATTCAATCTCAGAACCCAATTTTACAATACCCAATTTCATTAACCTCACTTGACAAACTGAATCACCCAGACATTGCAACCCTAGACATATTGACATCAAATCTCAAAACCCTATTTTATGATACCCAGTTTCATTAATCCAACTTGAAAAGTTAAATTACCCTGGTAATGCAACCCGAGACAAATTAGCATTAAACCTCAAAATTAAACCTATAAACCTAATTTCGACAACCACCCCCAACCCCCAATTTAAAGAGAGTTGAAATCACATGGACACTGGAACCCTGAACAGACAGTAACCAAATCACAAACAAAAACAAAAAAAAAAAACCAATTTCAGAAAATCGCACCTCAAGTAACCGAAATCCATTCGGGCGTGGCCACTTCTCAGACGTCCCTGGGAGTGTGTGTGTGTGTGTGTGTGTGTGTGGAGTTTAAAAAGTAACAAAAGTAGCAATTTCTCTTCCCCCCAATCCCCAGTCCCCAACTCCCAGCCCCCAGCCCGAAGGAACGAACCCCCCAAAACAGTCGTAAAACAGGGAGGCAAATCTCCCCACATAATGACGACTAGTTCGTCTCCTTTCTGGCTCGTTCGTATGCAGGATCCGTTCGTAGAGGAAGAAGGATAGATGGAAGAAGACGAAGAAGGAGAGAATGAAGAAGGAGTGGATGCAAAGGGAGATAAGATAAAGAAAGCCTTCGGATGCGAAAGAGGGAGATGGTGAGATGGAATAAAGGGAGGAGTGATTAGGAGGAAACATGAAGAGAGCCGATAAGTGAAGGGTCAGCAGACGGGAGACGATAATTGGCATGCAAAGGAGGAGAGAGAGAGAGAGAGAGAGAGAGAGAGAGAGGTACAAGGATTAGGATGTCTCAAAGACTTGTTAGTCCATCCAAGGAGACATTCGTGTGCTCACTTATCTGTAGAGAGAGAGAGAGAGAGAGAGAGAGAAAGAGACTAGGAAGAAAGTTCTAGGTAGGAAAAAGATGAAAGCTAAGCTTTCCCGTTAAAACTAAGAAACAGGGAAGCAGAAATAGAAGGAGAAACTGACAGTAAAAGACAGACGGATAAAAATGAAAACGGGACAGAAAAAAGACAGAATATAAACAAAGGAGAACTTTAAGAAATTCAACAGCACCCATCAAAAGGGGGGGGAAAGACATTCAGACATACAAACAAAAGACAGCTAAGCAGACAGACATGCATCGAAAAACACTCAAGAGAGACACAGACAGACACATCTAGGCTGTCCTTGGTCTTGGCTACGGATGAATGGGTCTCTTGACAGAGGGCTGAGAAAATTATGAATGAAATTCGTGGGCGTCTGGAGCAGGAGACAGAGTATGAGAAAACTGCGGTTTTTTCTTTTTTTTCTTTGGTCGGTTTATCTTTTGTCTTTTCTTCCTTCCCGTCCCGTGCGTTCAAGACAGACAGACAGACAGACAGATAGATAGACAGACAGATAGACAGATAGATAGATAGAAAGACAGACGGTCCTTATAGCAAGCCAGCTATGTCTGTTTATGCAGGTATAAGGACATTATTTTCTGTATCCTTCCAAAAAATCAATTTAAATATTTGCACGCGTAGGGGAGTTAAAGAAACTGTGTAGTTTTTTAGTGTATATATATATATATATATATATAGTATATATATATATAGATATATATATATATTATATATATATATATATATATATATATATGCTTGAAAAATCACAGTAGATGCATGTGACTTCATTAAATAAGCAAGTAAATACCACAGGAAAATGACAGGCAGAAATCCAAGCGCTTTCGTCTGTGTTAAGAAATCGTCAAGGATTCGTCCCTTGACGATGATGTCTTAACAAAGACGAAAGCGCTTGGATTTCTGCCTATCATTTTCCTGTGGTATTCGCTTGCTTATTTAATGAAGTCACGTGCATCTACTGTGATTATTTTATGCAAGGATTATAAGTCCTTCTACATAGCGGGACGGACAGACAAACCGCTGGTTATGATTTGTTTCAGGGCATGCTCCCGCGCTGAGCGCCTCTAGTCCGTAATGTAATTAGAGCCAGTAGCTCATCACGGCGTCACGGTCTTTTAATTAGCGCCTGAGGCTGTTCGTCGGCGAGCTTCTCAAGGATCAGAATGAGAAATTAAAAGGGTAGTTATTTTTTTTTTCCTTGGGAACTGCGAAAACGGGAAGCGGAAGGAGGTGCTTAGCAGCGACGAATGTGCGAAAATTAATCAATTTGGGCGAAGCCGATCAGCTCGGGAGCTGTACATCCATAATATCTATATTCATAATAAAATCTTAATACTGTCTTAGAAATATGGTTTTCATCTCCATGGAAATGTTTCCAGTGAGAAATGGCATTTTGTTCGTTTCTATAAATTCGTTTAATATCACAAACTGGATTTAAAACTAACTGAAGTCATCGACGTCTCAGAATAATAATAATAATAATAATAATAATAATAATAATAATAATAATAATAATAATAATAATAATAATTAATAATAATTAATAATAATAATAATAAAATTATCTTTAATTTAAATTTTCATTGAAATTCGTAAGATTAACAAAACGGCTTCATTGGGGAAAAAGTGACGTCGCAGAAAACATGGTCAGGAATATCAAAATGGTCAGGAAATGCTAATATCTGAAAATATTAATTATATAATACAAAGTGCTTGGGAAAATCCATAGCTATAAAAGATACTAACTAAACCAGCCTGCATCTCTGCAAATCTATCTCAAGGTTTTCCAAATTCTGTGTATGCTCAGATATACCTTTTAATTTATTGTCTTTAGTCATCTCTGACTTAGCAAAACTTCAGGGGAAAAAAATCATACCAATTAGAAGCGTCTTTATAGCGTTCACTCACATCCTTCAATGGAAGTGGTCCAGTCACTAATTATCGCTCAGTTCTCGTATCTCTTGGTATCTTCCACCTGACAGTTGGGGTCCAAGATTTCGCTTCATAAAAATAAACACAGCGAGACGTCCTCATTAAGAATTAATAGCGGGAGACCCACGCCAATAAAAGAAGAGAGTATCAATGAATTGAGAGGCTGATTATAAGCCTAATGAGACTAAACAGGGCTTATTAGCATCAAAGGCCTACCGCACACGCTGGCCAAATGTTTGTTTGTTGGGAAGGTTAATGAGTTACCTGTCGCCTGGACAGGTGTAGAGAGGCGTAGAGAGGTGTGGAAAGGTGTAGAAAGGTTAGATTTTGGGCTGACTTTTCTTATCGTTCTTTTAATTAGTTTTTTTATTATTATATTTTAGCGTCCCTGGGTTCTAGCCAGATGCTCTGATAGGTTATACATACATGTGTACATACAGTGTATATACGTATATGTTTATGTATATATATATATATATATATATATATATATATATATATATATATAGGAACGCCTACAGTCCACACGCGAGGTGAACTATCGGCACTATCCCACCTCGGGATCCTCCTCCTCCCGTAGTCCCGTAGGAAGACAGGAGGAGAAGGAGGAGGAAGAACTCCCCATCGGATGTGGCCAATTGCCCAAAAGACGAGAGAGAGAGAGAGAGAGAGAGAGAGAGAGAGCGCTCAGAAAATGACCAGAACGGAGGAAATCGAATTCCTTTGATAGTTATATTAATCCTTCCGTTCAAACTCCCTTGGTGAATGTCGAGAAAGAAAGTTGGGAAAGAAAGTAAAGAGAGAAAGAAAGAAAGAAAGAAAGAAAGAAAGTAGTAAAACAAATTGTCAAGAAAGAAAGTGATAGAAAAAGTAAGCGAGAATATTAAGGTAAAAATTAACTACAGAATCACATAACTGCAGAGCTACAGAACTACAGAACTCCAGAGCCACAGAACTACAGAGCTACAGCACTACATAACTACAGAATTATATAACAAGAGAACTGTAGAGCTACAAAACTACAAACCTCCAGAGCAAATGAATGACATAACTAAAGAGCTACAGAATTACACAACTACAGAACTACAGAGCTACAGGACTACAGACCTCCAGAGCTACAGAGGGACAGAACTACAGAGCTACAGAGTTACAGAAATATAGAACTACAGAACTACAGAATTACAGAACTGCATAACTACAGAGCTACAGAACTACAGAACTACATATCTACAGAACTCCATAGCCACAGAACTACAGAGCTACAGAACTGCATAACTACAGAGCTACAGAACTACATATCTACAGAACTCCAAAGCTACAGAACTACAGAGCTACAGAACTGCATAACCATAGAGCTAAAGAACTACATTACATAACTACAGAGCTACAAAACCACATTACATGACTACATAACTACAGAGCTACAAAACCACATTACATGACTACCTAACAAGAGACAAAACCACATACATGCTACAAAACCACATTACATGACTACATAACTACAGAGCTACAGAACTACAGCAGCGGAAACTATATAAAAAAAAAAAAACAGTTCCCCTCCAACTCACCAGACTATCAGAGAGGTGGGACAATGCACCTTATATTCTTTCCAACTTTATCCGCAATCACCCGCTCTCCTCCAGAAATGTCAAAAGTCGGCGACAGAGACTCTCTCTCTCGCCCAGAAGAGGAACCACGGAATGGTGGGTTTCGTGAATAAGAGAGAGAGAGAGAGAGAGAGAGAGAGAGAGAGAGAGAGAGAGAGACGAATCAAGTCCGATTACCAACCAGTGGCTGAGTGATCATCGAGTAAGTGTGTGTGTCTCTCTCTCTCTCTCTCTCTCTCTCTCTCTCTCTCTCTCTCTCTCTCTCTCTAAAATTCCTGTCAATCTCTATTTAAAAAACATACATGTATATATACATAAATACATACATATATATATGTGTGTGTATGTGTATATATACATAAATACATACATATATATATGTGTGTGGTTAAATCCACGTATCAATACATAAATCTATACATACAAGACGCACATGAGTGCATATACAACCCAGTAAACATATCATTGCATGAACGCACAAACAATATACATGTATATACGTATGTATACATACGCAGATGTCTTCTTTTTAAAATTCGAACCTACACACCACACTACTTAAGTAAGTGTTGACAACACTCTTATCATTATTAACCTGGAAGCAATTGCAGCCAAATCATGACGTTTGATATATATTTCGCGTTTTGAGCAACACAGCTCTTTGCGACGAACACTTTACCAGAGAAAATGAAAAATGGGTGTAGGTTCGTAAGTAAGTAACTACTTCCCATGATTGCTGGTTGATAACTCCTCGAAATCACTTGTAAATGACCAGGGGAATGTTATTTACGATCGGTACTGCCTGTGTTATTGGAGAGAGGGCGCTAAGTTTCATTGGTTTACACTTCAGATTCGAGAGACAGCTCAGTTTTCTGGAATTATTTTACGTGATTTTTTAATGTGGTTTTGTGAGTGAGTAATCACTTAAAGATAAAATATATATGATTAGTTTAAGATATTATATGATGTATTAATGTATAAAAAATCATTTATTATTCGGACGTATTTCCGATGTATTTCTAAATTTAATATCGATATGAATATATGAATATAAAAGAAATATTATGATCAGATATCTTACGGGAAATCAGTTTTGTTATTTTCAATGTGTTTGCTAAGCTATGTATGACTGAATATGAATTGGATGTGAATAAGTAAGGATGATTACAGATAAGGGCATCTCTCTCTCTCTCTCTCTCTCTCTCTCTCTCTCTCTCTCTCTCTCTCATATATATATATATATATATATATATATATATATATATATATATATATATATATATTGGGAATTTGGGAATCTTGAGTGATAAAATGATGGAGAACATCCTGGAATTGTAGCTGGTGACGCTCTCTCTCTCTCTCTCTCTCTCCTCTCTCTCTCTCTCTCTCTCTCTCTCTATATATATATATATATATATATATATATATATATATATATATATATATATATATATACATATATTGGGAATCTGAGGGATAAAATAATGGACACATCATGGAATTCTAGCTGGTGACGCTCTCTCTCTCTCTCTCTCTCTCTCTCTCTCTCAGAAAGTCCCACTGGAAAATTCCTACGAAGTGTATTTTAAAATGAATAAAAAGAATCTCCCAATTCAACATAGGATTTTAAACCTCAATATACAATTTATTTTTAAAAAAACTCTGCAGGCCTGCAGTCCTCTCTCTCTCCCTCCTCCCTCTCCCCTTCCCTAATCCTCCTCTCTCTCTCTCTCTCTCTCTCTCTCTCTCTCTCTCTCTCTCTCTAAGAAATTCCCATTGAAAAATTCCTACGAAGTGAATTGTAAAATGAATAAAAAAAATCGCCCAATTCAACACAGGATTTTAAACCTAAATTACAAAAAAATTAACAAATAAAAAAACCTGCAGCCTTCTGCGTCAACCCAATTACGCAGAACAGGAAACGTTCTCGATGCATTACCCGAAGAATAGAAAGAAAGAAAAAAAAGACAAACGTTTTCTTCCCATTCTTGATCTGCATTGTACCGTGTCCACCCAGCCATAATGAGGGGAAAGAAGAATGGGAGAAATTACGTGTGGCCATTTCAATGACGAAGCTTTGATTTCGAAACAGTACTGTAAGGTAACAGGGGCAGATGGCCGTTTCTGCTGGTTTTGCCTTGTGTCAGTTGGCAGTTTTGGGAGGGGAGGGGGAGAAGAAAATAGGGAAGGAGGGGGGTGTGAGGAAAGGTTGTTGAATAGGATGGAGGAGGGAGAGAAGGAGCAGAGAGAAAACGAAGGGATAGGATGTAAAGGAAGAAGTGGGTTGAGAGGGAAGATGGAAAATGAATTAAAGTGTGGGAAGGAGGAAGAAAGGTTCGGTGGGGGAAGAGGTATGGGACGGGGGAGATGGGAGGAGGAATAGAGAGATGAAAAGGATGGAGGAGATAGCGATGAGGAGATGTAAAAGTTAGGAGAATAAAATCTGAATGCAGAGATTGGAAAGTAGAGGAGATAAGAAAAATGAGAACAGATAAGAAAAAGTCCCAAATAAGAAAAGATAAACAAACTTCCAATTAAAACAGTTGAGAGAGAGAGAGAGAGAGAGAGAGAGAGAGAGAGAGAGAGAGAGAGAGAGAGAATGATTAAAAAAACAGAAGCAGATAATTAAAGCAAAAAAACAACAGAAGCAGGAAGCAGAAGAATAAGATAAAAAAAGCCAAAAACCAGTAGCTAACAGAAGCCATAGGATGTCGAGGGAGGGCTGAGAGAGTCTGGAATGCTGGAATGAAAGCAGTGTGTAAACTGGAAGCTGGAAAGGCAGCAGGCTACTGCAGAAGCAATCGACGAAAGCAGACTGATATGACTGAAGGGGAGAATGGAAAATGTCAAAAATAGATTGATAATTTCGTTCCAGAAGATTGGTTGATGGTCGTGGAGATTTGATAATCGTTCCAGACAATTCATTGATGGTCTTAGAGATAGTTAACAGGCTGGATCAGCAAGAGGATTGAAGATTGATTAGCAAGTGGATTGGAGATGGAATTACATAGAGGAATAAGGGAAGAATGAGATGATTTAAAGAGATTATGAAAATGTAGACAGGTAGTATTTCACAAGAATCAACAACTGAAGATAGTTGAGGCTAGTAGTAGTAATAGTAGTAGTAGTAGTAGTATTAGGAGGTTGAGGAGGAGGAATAGTAGGAGGAGGGAGAGGAGTAGGAAGAATGGCTGAGGGAGAATAAGAGGAGGAAGAACACCAAAAGGATTATGAGAAAGTAAACACTGATTGCCAGTAGCAGTTCACACAACACACACACACACACAAAAATCAGCAACTGGATGGAAATTCAGGAATAGCTAAGAAGAAGAAGAAGAAGAAGAAGGAAGACTGTAGGAGGAGGAGGAGGAGGAGGAGGAGGAGGACCACCAAGCAGTAGTTCACAGGAGTCAGGAACTTCTTGACGAAGACTGAGGAATGCCTATGTAGTTCAGGAATAGCTGAGGATGACAGGAGGATAGGAGGTTGAGGATTAGGAGGAAGAAGGAGGAGGAGGAGGAGGTGTAGGAGGAGGAAGACTGTATGAGGAGGATTAGGAGGAGGATTAGAAGGAGGAGGCAGATCGCCGAAAACGCGACCACGACGTGGGAACGGCGATCACGTAAGCGAGACGTAATGACTGCCGCTGAGCCGCTGAAGCGAAACGCTTTTCAGGGGAGAGATTTCTCCTCCCCTCCCCCTCCCCCTCCTACTCCTCCTTCCTAGCCAATGGCAGCCTCAAATGAATAAGATGGGGGTCACGGGGTCAGCTTTTTGGGGTTTTTCGTTCGCGATGGCTCCCCCCCCTAAGCAACATTAAATAGACTTACCGTGCAATTTTCTGGAACTTTGGTTGGTTGGTTGGTCCGTCCGTCCGTACGTCTCTTCGTCGCGTCCTCGGCAGGTTTTTGGGACGTCTGTTACTTGCTACTTGCTACTTGTTTCTCAATCGGTAGGTCTTCGGTTTTGGGTTTTGGAATGTCTGTTGCTTGCTACTTGCTACCCATTTTCTGGAACGTCATTCGCTCCGTCTCTCCATCGGCGGCTTTTGGAAAGTCTGTTACTTGCTACTTGATTTCCTACTTGTTACTTACTCTTAGCTATTTGTTAGTTGTAACTTTTTAATTAATACTCGCTTCTCGCTACTTCCTACTTGATACTTGCTGCTTGTGAATTGTCACTTGTTACTTGCTACTCGCTGCTAGTTACTTGGTACCTGCTACTTTCTGGCGTCCGAAGAGAGAGAGAGAGAGAGAGAGAGAGAATATTTGGTAATTAGAAGTATTGAATATAAATTGATGACCATATTTGCCAGCTCAAATTTATAAAATATCTAATTTTTAAAAATTAATATTCATATTTGGTAAAACAAAAAATAAAATCTTAATAATCTATACAAGTCATAGTTACACCTGCAAAAATAATAAAGAAAAACGTAATTAAATATGAATTAATAACGATATTCAATAACGAGAATTAATTTTGAAAAATATTAACCACAAGTTGATTATTTCCATGTGCTGATAATCCGAAGATTTGAATAAAATTATTTAACCGATTTTTATCAATTCTTAAAAGTAAAATGATTAAAACCCAATTACGCGTCAACAAAAACAATGTTTTTGCTCATTAGCCAAACCGGAGGAAAAGACAATAAAAAAAACGAGGTACTCGTCCTTGCCAACATAATCGACAATAGACATTCTGAAGGAAGACGTAAATTAACATATATAATTATCAAACATTTCTCTCAGGATAATTTATGAAATTTTAACCTGAGTGAATCCATTGAGTTTCTGGTGATTTAAGTATTTAATATTTTTTTTTATTTTTTTGAATTTTGAATCTCTTATATTTCTAATATTTCTATAAGGATATTGTATATTTTTCTAGATAATAATAATAATCATCATCATGATAATCATGATCATCACTATTATTATTATTATTATTATTATTATTATTATTATTATTATTATTATTATTATTATTATTATTAAAACACGGTTTCTGAAATTGAGCAAAACGATACGAATGACAGATTTCATTGTGATATCTTGAGATGAAACTGACAGTTAAAATCAGAGAGAGAGAGAGAGAGAGAGAGAGAGAGAGAGAGAGAGAGAGAGAGAGAGAGAGAGAGAGAGAGAGAGAGAGATTTTATTCAAACAAAATTAAAATGACTGTCACGAATAGCTTTGAAGTTAGTCGCTATCGTCAATGACTGTCTAAAAGACCTGGAATATTCCCAACCCTCGGAATATTGACAGATATCGCTACCTGTCACACACACTCTGACAGAAATATGACACAAAGTTGATAGAGACAGAGAGGCAGACGAACTGCAAGAGAATGCAATTAAATTTGATTACTGTCAAGATTGTCTTAAATAAAACATGGAATATTTCCTACCAAAGTTATAATGAGAGACATCCTCACTTGTCACATACACACAGACAGAAATATACCCCAAACTGACAGGTTTTAACACCTTAGTCAGGACTCAAACAACAGAGTGCATTTAAATTTGATTAATGTCAGGAATAACTGTCTAAATAAACCCTGGAATATTCCTTACCAAAGCTATAATAAGAGATGTCCCGACTTGTCACATACACACAGACAGAAATAAGACCCAAACTAACACTTTAGTCAGGACTCAAACATAGAATGCATTTAAATTTGATTACTGTCAGGAAAAACTGTCTAAAAAGAACCGGGAATATTCCCTACTAAAGTTATAATGACAGATGTCCTCACTCGTCACATAGACAGAAATATGCCCTAAACAGACAGGTTATGATGACACCTTAGGACTCTAACAAAAGTAGATAGACAGAGAGACAGACAGACAGACAAGAACAGCAACAGACAGAAGCCATTCTCATTCCCTCTCACTGACGCCTATGCTAATTACCTGTCGCTCAAGTAATTACGGCCATGACCTATTCAACCTTCCCCCTTAAGTAATTGCTCGTTCCCAGGGAATATAGTCTACCCGTTTTCTTTCTTAATTCCTCTAATTGTGGCTACTAGGTTACTAGGCCCCTGGTTCGTCTTGAGTTCCAACTTGGAATTTGAGGTGTAGGTACAATTAGCCTCTGAAAAGGGGTAGCGGGTTCTTGTAACCTTATTCTGGGTTTTATATTTCAAATTTAAGGTTTTTTTTAACCTCGTCCGGAGTTTCTATTGTTTTATAATTCAGTCTAATTCCTTATTTCATAATGACCAGTGTCCTTGGTATCTTAAGATCTATAGTTCATCATTAACCTGAATTTTTGAATTATCTACATTTTTAGGGAATAATTTATACAAGAGTTTTCAGCCTCTATTGTAAATATTAATCGAGTCCACAATTCATAAAAAAACACGACAGTTATATATTAAAATGATAATCTTATCATAAACACATAACACAATAACAATTACAATTTAAAATCAATTTAACAAAAACTACACAAATATTTCAATGGCATAGATGGGAAATAGTATATATGGATATTTCTAATTTAACTTTTCAGAAAATATGCCCAAATTCATACAAAATCGTCAATTCTACTGTCTTTTCTCTTTACTAGAGTCGATTTTTAACTTTAAAACATTGCAATGTGCAGCTGACGACGATGCGTCAGCCGACCCGCTGACGGCGCCGGCGTCAGACGCCTGACGTCGTCAGAAATACACGGGAAGAGGCTACTTTGGTCTTGGAACGTTCCAGTGGCTGAACTTTATGCTTCCAGGGGTCCGGGGTCTCTCTCTCTCTCTCTCTCTCTCTCTCTCTCTCTCTCTCGAGCGAGCGAGCGAATGGTTGATTTGTTCATCGTTCGTATAAAATGAAATTGAAGAGGTTTCTGGTTAATTGGGGGTTGGGGGTAGGGTGAAAGGGAGAGTAAAGACACAGGCTCTGAAAAGAATTATCTTTTCGAGGAATCGATTACTTTACGAGGCCGTTTGATGATTACTTTTATGTTGGAATATTTGAAATTTATTTTTTAATTACTTTTACAGGATTATTAATGCTCAGTGGAATATCTGATATTCATTTAGTAATTACTTTGACAGGGTGTCTAGTGCAATATTCCAATATTGAAACCAATTGTATTATTACTTTATCTGAAAAATTACATTTCATTCTGTCATTACTTTTGAAAGGTGTGTAGTGCTTACAGGAATATCTGAAATCAAGTGTAATTGCTTCTGCATGATGTCAAGTGTTGAAATATCAAAAATAAATTAGTTTATTCATGAAGTTTCTCAAATGCTAACTAAGATTTTAAAACTAATAGTTCAGTTGCTCCCTAAGGGCATATAATGATTTATGCAATTCTCCAACGAATATTCAAATTAATATTGAATATTGAAATGAAGATTTAGAAGAAAAAAACTGCTCAAGGAAAAACCTCGCGTGTTACTTGGGAACGGAAGACGAAACGATATACGCCCACACATAACAGTGGTCCGTAGGGTCAACACTTTAGCCCATATATATATTTTTTTTGTCTGTTTTTTTTACGTCAAGGTTTTTTTTTATTTAATTTCGCAACAGCGTGACTGAAAAACACGAGACGGTTGCTTATTTGCATGGCAAAACACAAGATTGTTGGAGGGTGCGTTTTTTATTTTTTTTTATTTTTTTTTTTTTGAGTGGTTATGAAAAAAAACCTCTTCGTGGTTTTAAAATCCTAACAGTAGGTTTTAAAAGCTTGTGTTAAGATCATCTTAGTGGTCTCTCTCTCTCTCTCTCTCTCTCTCTCTCTCTCTCTCAGAATATTACACTGTTTCTAAGAGAGAGAACAAAACGCTTTCTGAGACCAATCCCTTGCCACATCTGTAGCTTGTTGCAAACGTATCACATACAAGTTAAAAACAAGTCGACGACCTGAAGAAAAGGCGAGTCTTCTGACATTATCTGTGCTTGTTGTATACATATAATAAGTTGAAAACAAGTCGTTGACTAGAAGTGGAGAACAGACATTTCTCAAATCCTGGATAATCGTAAGAAGCATCGTTAACTTGTATTCAACATGTCTGCGGTGTGTGTGATAAGCTGCAGACATGTTTATGGCATTTTCGCTGAAGTGAAGGCTCAGCTTAGAAGCAGGCGAAATGACACACCGTCTCGTATATACGTGTCCTATGCACGTGATATTATAAATGGAATCTCTCCTACACGAAAGAATCGCCCAATCATTTCCACGGACATCGTAAAGAGATTTATCGCAAGCCAAAGTGTACAGGGTTAAAAGTGTTGATAAATCATAGTTAATTCTTGCTAATTCCCATCCCTCTCTTTTTATTTTCTTCGTCTCATAATTCCGTAAAGCTTGAGTGTTTCACACGAAGCCTTTTTTCCTATTTTCTTCCCGATGTTGAGTGGCTGCACCGGAGTTTTTTTTTAATTCAAGTTATTGAGGATGTGTTAAAATAAGCATGCCCAACTTAAACCGGTTTATTTTAGCCCAAAGTAATCTAACCTCGAATGCAGGAGTCGACGCATTTAACCTGTTAAAATGAAGGAAGATAGTTAATTTAACATTAACGAATATTTACCAAAAATACTCAGGAAGAATAGTCGTCTTCGATATTAGTAATATTTAAGTAATGTTAGACGTTCAGATTTGTGGTAGATATTCCTGAAGTCGGTAATTGTAAGATACTCTGAAAAGTATTAATAGAATATTACTTAACACTAAAATCTACCAAACTCCTAATCTCATTTTAACACCGTCCCCCCCCCCCCCCCCCCAACCCCCCCCCCCCCCCAACTCCGCCCACCCACCCCCTCACCTGAGCTGATATATAATTAAGCAAAGAGGTGACCTATACTCTCCTCAAACACCCTCATTCAATATTAACTTGACTATTTTGCCCCATTGAACGAAGCCATTGTCTTAAAGCTTCATTTGGATGTACGACCTTTACCTCGCCGTCGGGAGCGTTCAGGTGGGTGTAGGGGCTAACTGCTTTTTTTTATTTTATTGTTTTTCTGTATTTTTTTGGAAGGGTAGATGTTTGTCTGTGTTAATTGTGTATTTTTTCGATGATTCGTTTGTGTTGAGGCTGATTTTTATCATTATTTTACTCTATTTCGCGTCGTTTAAAATCTTGTTTGCAAAATTACTGCTGTTTCTATGTTGCTATATATAAAAAGAGGGTTGTAATAATAATAATAATAATAATAATAATAATAATAATAATAATAATAATAATAATAATAACAATGAAATAATCAATTTCAACATACTACATAATAATAATAATAATAATAATAATAATAATAATAATAATAATAATAATAATAATAATAATAATAATTTTGTTCAGTCCCCTAGTAGGTGAAATGGAGTAGCAGTCATAAGTATTATTATTATTATTATTATTATTGCCTTGTTTCGACTCCCCAACGAACCAGACAAATCCCTGTTCCCTGTCACAGATTATTTTAACACTCACTACCCGTATTTCATTTCCCATCAGAAAAAAACACACACACAAAAAAAAACTTGGCAAGCAGACGCCTTCCAAGTCATTGCCTTCCTAATACCCAGAGGACTGCGGTCACGTGGGTTTTTCTCAAGGTCTCACCTGTGCTTTAAATTACAGGTGAGGCATTACTGCTGTTTTAGTATGCAGGTGTTGCATTTTGTTAACTTTCCTAATTACAGGTTTGGGTGGGTGTTTTCTACTTGAATTTTATTCTTTTTATTTCTACAGGTGTTGGCTGGTATTCGTTTTTACAGGTGTTGCTGTAGGAATTGTATTTGTTCCTTACCTGTAGATCTGTATATCTCATGCTAGAGATATTATTGTATTCATTTATACAGGTGTTACTGTAAGAATGAAATTAGTTACTTATCTGCAGATCTGTATATTTCATGCTGCATGTGTTATTGTACTCATAAGTACAGGTGTTGCCGTAGGAATTGCATTTGTTCCTTACCTGTAGATCTGTGTATTTCATGCTAGAGATATTATTGTATTCATTTATACAGGTGTTGCTGTAGGAATTGCATTTGTTCTTTATCTGTAGATCTGTATATTTCATGCTACAGATACTGCTGTATTCATTCATCCAGGTGATACAATAGCAACTGCATTAGTGTTTTACCTGTAAATCTCGTGCTACAGATATTACTGTATTCATTTATACAGGTGTCACGGTAGCAAACGCATCTATTCCTTACTTGTAGATTGTCATACTTAGTGAATTACATGTGTTGCTTTGCTTCCATGTAGAAGTAGTTGCTCTGCAGTGATTGCTACGTCCGCCTCTTGCTGTAGAGCAACGGTTGCTAAGGATTACCATGGATTGTACAACGCTGTAGAGCAACAATTGCTAAGGATTGACATGGATTGTACAACACTGTAGAGCAACGAGTCTCGTAGGATGACTAAATAGTTTAAAGCCTCGCTGTTATTGTAGCCACCTCCATTACCATGCCAATTTCTCCTGAAGGATCTCTTCGTTCCCTCGCTCCTTGCCGTGTCCTTGCCGGCTGCATCGGTCGGAGGAGGAGGAGGAGGAGGACTAAGAGGAGGAGGAGGGATGGAGGATAGGGGTTGGGGGCGTTTCCCAGAGGCGGGTGGGCAAGGCAGGTACGTAAGTATTTCTGCAACAGGAAGCTCTTCTGGTGTAGCTGTTCCGCTCCACAGATCGCGGTAAACACTTTGGCGGCCGCAGACTTGCTTGAGTGTGTCCCGGACTAGACCGGCACTTCCTTGCAAATCTTTTGCTTGCTTTTTTTTTTTCTATTTCCATATTTGTTTGTCGCTGATTTTTCTGAGTCGTTACAGAAGTCCTCACGGAGGCTTAGATAATCCAGCGAAGATAATTCAAGGATTGTTATGAGGAGGAGAAAGTCTTGGGTTAAAATCTATCTGATTAAAGAAACCTTCAGTTTTGAATAATCCACTGGAAAGAATTCGAGGATTATCTGATAATCGAGTGACATTCAGGAGAAGGTCTTAGGTTACAGATTTTCCTCAGAGGCTTTGATAATCCACTGGAAAATAATTCGAGGATTATTGACAGTCAGGACGAGACCTGGGGTTAAAAATTTGGGCTGATTTTTTTTTTTTTTTTTTTTTTTTTTTTTTTTTTTTTTTTGAGGTCCAAGCTGACGTGCCTAATTTGGCCCGGGACCCAGATTCGGTCTTCTCCTTCCGGAAGTGGACTATTAGTGGTATGTATAGAGGAGACAGTTCCACCAGTTGTGATAAGGGGACGGAGTGACTGGGTAGAATTGCTATTTATTTTTTTTTTTTTTAGTTTTTTTTTTTTTTTTTTTTGCTTTTTGCTATTTTTGCAAGAATTGAAAAGAGGAAAGAGCAAATGACAATTGAGTTGATTTGCATATGATTAAATGTTTATGTATATACTTATCTATCTATCTATCTATATATATATATATATATATATATATATATATATATATATATATATATTATTATATATATATATATATATATATATTATTATATATATATATAAATATATATATATACATATATATATAGTATAGTATAGATAGTTAGATAGATAGAGATATATATATATATATATATATATATATATATACAATTCGTAACCTTCTTCTTTGGGGATAAGGTTACGAGACCGACGCCTTCATCGCCATTGTTGCAACCTACCACAGTTAGCTAATTAGCAGGTACCTAGCAGACTGGATAGGTTAACAGAGGGTCATCACTCAATCTGTTTACCGAGAGAGAGAGAGAGAGAGAGGGGGGGGGGGGGGGGAATTGGCTCTTTAAAGCAGGGAAGACTATAGCGTGCTTGGCAATGTTCTGTTGCCCTAAGCTGTGAGGGATAAGTGGAGATTACTCATATTATTATAGTATTTTAATTCTGTTCGACAATAAACTATGATTATTGCCACTATCATGAACGCAAGCATTGCTACCATAATGCTAGTTAATACTGATTGTCTATTACCAATAATATTTGCAGTAGTTTTTCTCATCTCTGATGCATTGACTCCAGTAATCTTAATACCAGCGTTTGTCATTAAAATAAGGAAGAATCCCTGTTCTCTGGAATAGCTAAAACTCGCAAATAATTTCACCTACTTATGATACTGTACTGTGGCCGTCACTCAGAGCTCCCCTTTTCGACCCTAGATTGACCTTCTGGGTGACCATTTTTTGGAAACTGAAGCAGACAATTTTGAGAAGGGCCATTATGATGATTTTTGGGATCATTATGCAAGGGATGTTTTTTTAGGGGGGTAGGGGGAAGAGGAGAGGGAGTCCACGCAGGTGTCCGGTACAAAATGAAGGCCCACGAACCCCCCAATCCTATTTCTGGCAAAATGAATGAAAAAACAAGATTGTTTTGCATCTTGCAAAGGAAGTGGTAGCCACGACAGGAGTAATGGAACAATTGGTAATCACAGCAGTAGCCAGCGAAGAAGGGAGGCCTCACCACCACCTCCCCCTTACAAATGGCCCTTCCATTACCCCTCCACCCTCAACCTTTCTCCTGGAAGCATGTAGCTAGCCAAGGGAGCCTCCTCCTCCTCCTTCTCCTCCTCCTCCTCCTCCTCCTCCTCCACCTGAATGAAAAAGGCAGAAGCAGAAGAGCAGAAGAAGCAGGAGAGGCTCAGCCAAGCGGACTTCCGCTTTCAGGGGGCGGTTTCCTCTCCTTGACCTCTTGGCCTGACCTCTGACAGCAGGTCTTATAACTACTAACACCGTTCTGGCTGCTGGTTCGCGAAGGACCTACAGAGGTGGAAGGCGTGTGGGCGGGGGTTGGGGAGGAGGGTGTGGGTGGCTGTGGCTGTAGGGAGGCCCTCATGGAAAAGTACTCAAAACATCTCATCATTAATCTGACGCATGAGCTGAGGTGGGAAGAACTCTGGGTTATACGCCCGTTCACGCATGCACACACACACACACACAAACACACACACACGCGAACTCAAGTACACGCAAGGGGCAAATCCTCATGTGTGTGTGTGTGTGTGTGTGTGTGTGTTTTTTGTCGAAGAACCTTCCTTCAAGTTTATTGCCACTGCAGAAGGCGAATGAACTCAACGTCGATCTATATTTGGACTGGAGGTAAAAACTTAGAAAATCCATGCTTGGATATTTCACATTTTGATAATGAACGTGACTGTGACTGCTACATTGTTGTATTATGAAGCCAATTCTTTTAGGGGAAATGGATTATTACTTTATATATATACAAACACATACAAACATACATGTATACATGCATACACACACACACACACACACACACACACACACATATATAATATATATATATATATATATATATATATATATATATATATATATATATATATATATATATATAGTGTATGTGTGTGTTATTGCTGTCTTACATAATGACGTATATCAAAAATCTATAAATAACTGGATCCATAAGATAAAAAAATTAAAAATCTATTCTCATCAAGCATATCACATAATCCCATTTATCTCAAAAACAATTTTCGTTGTAATTTAGACAACTTCAGTAGGTTATTGGAATATCAAACATCGCCAAATATCTTTTCTATGATCAAAGAAAATACAGAAGTATGTAAGGATTAGGGTAAATTAAAGGTCTGCTCTCTCTCTCTCTCTCTCTCTCTCTCTCTCTCTCTCTCTCTCTCTCTCTCTCACACACACACACACACACACACACACATACACACACACAAGGAAAATTTCAAATTACTCTAATGCAACTAGCACATAACGCATCACTTATCAATGACATTGTTTATACGTTTAACTGTTTTTATTCACGCTTTAATAAATGGCTATTGAAACCCATATCTATCTTTTTATATAGCTTCCTCTCTCTCTCTTTCTCTCTCTCTCTCTCTCTCTCTCTCTCTCTCTCTCTCTCTCTCTATATATATATATATATATATATATATATATATATATATATATATATAAGATATATATATATATATAAGAAATTTTATACTCATTTTGAGGCAGCCAACACAAATCTTATCAACGACTTTTGATTGTTTGTATCCAGTCGTCAAGAAATAGCCACTGAAACCAATACATTTTTTATATATATAACTTCCTCTTGCGTCAGATCCCTAATGCCTAAAGATAACGATTTCTTTGCAATGGTGTCCGAACCTTTCATTACCTCCACAAAGTACCATTACAATCGTACACCCAACTATCATTGGTAATTTCAACGCGTCCCAGATACTTATCCTGGTGGCCTTTGAGTAGGGACACCTGTACTAAAGGTGAGTTGGGTTTTCGTTTAGAGGGAACAATAACAATTAAGGTTTGGTTATTGTAGTTTCTATAAGGAGGTGGACGGATACATGATGATGACGTCTAAATGATATGGCTGAAAAGTTACACATTTTTTGTAAATTGAGATGTTTTTTGCCTTTTGTAGAAATTTTTCAGTAGGAGAATAACTTTTTATTCGTTTTCTGGAAAGAGAACTATTGTGCCGGCTTTGTCTGTCCGTCCGCACGTTTTTCTGTCAGCAAATTTTCTGTCCGCCCTCAGATCTTAAAACCAACTGAGGCTAGAGGGCTGCAAATTGCTATGTTGATCATCCACCGTCCAGTCATCAAACATGCCAAATTGCAGCACTCTAGCCTAAGTAGTTTTTATTTTGTTGAAGGTTAAAGATATCCAGACTCGTGCATATGACAACGATATAGACCAGGCCGCCACCGGGCCGTGGTTGAAGTCCCATGGGGCGCGGCTCATGCAGCATTATACCGAGACCACCGAAAGATAGATCTATTTTCGGTACCCTTGATTATACGATGTACAGAAAACTCAAAATTCGGAGCATTTTTTACTTGTTTTTATTGTCATGGATTTTAACTAAACTGTCAAGCTAAGTATCCCAAGAAACCGTCAGTAACATCAAATAAAAACTCTATTATTCCAACTTTGGCTCATTCCCAGCTTCTGAACGAGGCTAAAGAATGTCTATAAAAAAAAATGAATTGTTTAGGCCTCGTCATGGTGCATGGTCCTACGGCTGTGATTTCGTATATAGTCTGGCGTCGGTCACTGCCGGGTCACATAGGACTGGATTTGATTAGCCTTAATTGAGGAAGGTGTGAAGGGAGACTCAGCTGGAATTCGTAAGCCTCAGGCAGGAGGACTTTCATTCATTCTCTCTCTCTCTCTCTCTCTCTCTCTCTCTCTCTCTCTCTCTCTCTGAATGACTAGATTAATGACTAAATAAAGGTCCAAAAGCAAGACCTTCATTTATTCATTCAGAGAGAGAGAGAGAGAGAGAGAGAGAGAGAGAGAGAGAGAGAGAAGCCATGCAGCAGTGAAGCCACTCAACAGATATTACTCTCTCTCTCTCTCTCTCTCTCTCTCTCTCTCTCTCTCTCTCTCTCAACCTCAGAAGGGTACATGACCTCTGGGAGTCCCTGAGTAGGCCTACAGGACCTCTAATTAGGAAAGGATATTGCCCAAATGACTTCGAAGGATCGCACCAAGGGCGCAAAGCCTTCCCCAGGATATGTGCACCCATCAATATCCTACGGGTCATTCATTCCCTGGTGGGATTCCTCCGGGGGATCTCAGAGAGGAAGGCGCTTGGGACTCCTTCGTTGGCATTCGGTAGGTACTAAGCATGAGCGAAGTCTCTTTCAACCAACTGAACTTGACTTAGACCTATTACCAACTTTGGCAGAAAACTAATTTTTTAGATCGTCTTCTGAGAGAGAGAGAGAGAGAGAGAGAGAGACGAACTGGGCTAAGTGGAAAAATCGTACGAAGATAAAGACTCACTCATCTTTCAACCCCAAACAAAAGGATTGTTTCAACATTAAACCAACTGAACTAGACTTAGACCTAGTACCAGCTCTGACAGAAAACTATTATCTTTTGGGCAGTCCTTTGACCTGAGAGAGAGAGAGAGAGAGAGAGAGAGAGAGAGAGAGAGAGAGAGAGAGAGAGAGAAGAACTAGGCTAAAAAGAAAAACTCGTACGAAGATAATGACTAAACTTCATTGACTGAAACTGAGCTATACCCAGGCGTCGCAAAAAACGTTGGTCACTGGCCCTAAAAGAGTACTCCGAGGCGGTGACCTCCAA
>NC_061095.1:3809195-3839086 GCF_015104395.2 Macrobrachium nipponense
TGTAGATACAGGCAAGATTATGATGAGCACAAATTAGCATATATCCCCCTACTACCTTTCAAAGTGGACAAGATAGAGGCAAGTAATTATAGGCCTGTGAGTCTAACATCACATATTATGAAAGTGTATGAAAGGGTAATGAAGAAAAATATTATGAAACATTTAATAATAATGTTTAATTTATAGGACAACACGGTTTCGTACCCGGAAAAAGTACACAAACCCAACTGTTAGTCCACCGTGAGAACATATTCAAAAATATGAAAAGCGGAAATGAAACAGATGTGTTTATCTAGACTTTGCAAAAGCTTTTGACAAAGTAGACCATAAATATATTAGCAAAGAAAATTAGAAAAAACACAATATCGTAGATAAAGTAGGAAGATGGTTAAAGAAATTTTTTATACAACAGAAAACAGATAGTTATTGCAAAACGATGAGAAATCGGATGAAACCAAGGTAAATTCCGGTGCCCGGTGGCCCACAAGGTACGGTGCTAGCTGCAATATTGTTTGTTATTATGATTGAAGACAAGACAGTAATGTTAAGGATTCGGTAGTGATAGTTCGCTGATGACACAAGAATAAGTAGAGAAATTACTTGTGATGAAGATAGGAACGCTCTACAAAGAGACCTTAACAAAGATATGATTGGGCAGAGGTTAATAGGAGGTATTTAACTCTGATAAATTTGAATCAATAAAATTATGGAGGACAGAGAAGGAAAGAATATATGCATAGGGGACCTAATAATGAGACAATCACAAATAAGGAAGCAGTAAAGACCTTGGTGTGATGATGAATAGGAACATGTTAGCAATGATCAAATAGCAATTCTATTGGCAAAATTGTAAAGCAAAAAATGGGAATGGTGTTACGGCACTTCAAAAACAAGAAAAGCTGAACACATGATTAGCTTTATAAAAACATAGTTTGTAGTCCACTGAATATTGCAATATGATATGGTACCACACTATCAAAAGGATATTGCACAAAAATAGAGAGTGTACAAAGGTCCTTACAGCTAGAATAGAAGAAGTTAAGGACCCTAGACTACTGGGAAAGACTACAATCCTTAAAATTATATAGTCTAGAAAGGAGAAGAGAACGCTACATGATAATTCAGGCATGGAAACAGATAGAAGGAATAACAGAAAAAAATACATGGAAAACCTAAAAATATCAGAAAGAGCAAGCAGAGGTAGATTAATAGTGCCCAAAACTATACCAGGGAAAAATAAGGAAAGCACACAGAACATTAATCCACTACGGCACCAGCATCGATAATGCAGCGTCTATTCAATGCGTTGCCAGCTCATCTGAGGAATATATCAGGAGTTGAGGGCGTAGATGTGGGTTTAAGAATAAGCTCGACAAAATCTAAATAAACGCATCCCAGACCATCCAAGATTGGAAGATGCAAAATAATCGGAAGATGTACTAGCAACTCTCTGGTAGACATTAGAGGCGCCTCACACTGAGGGACCTGGGGCAACCCGACAAGAACTGTAAGAGAGTGTAAGAGAATGATACTTTCAAAATTATCACTAAATGAGCACTCTCTCTCTCTCTCTCTCTCTCTCTCTCTCTCTCTCTCTCTCTCTCTCTGATGATACTTTCAAAATTGTCAAAAATGACCACTTCCTTCTTCCTCTCTCTCTCTCTCTCTCTCTCTCTCTCTCTCTCTCTCTCTCTGCTGATATTTTCAAAATTGTCACTAAATGAGCACTCTCTCTCTCTCTCTCTCTCTCTCTCTCTCTCTTCTCTCTCTCTAGATGCGTCTATCAATGAATTATTTAATCAACAAACGGACGAACTGGCAACTCACGAGAAAAGATTTAAATTTGTCTCAATTGGAATTTGAAAGACAAAATGTTATATTGGATCATAACATGCAAAAAAAATAAATAAAAAATAAAAACATTTCATTAACACAAACGGAAGTCTATTAAAATACCTTCAGTAATTGCAAAGGCATATTACTCGCCTATGACTTGGAAAAAATTATTAGCATCTTAATTGTATCGATTATCATAGGCCTATCACAGGCCTATAGCTTTTAAGTCGTAATTTATCTCATTTCGTTTTTTCAATTTCCTTGAGATGGTTATGTATCTGGAGGCTATTGGGAGGGGCAACGGGTCACATTGTGACCCTCAGAATCGAATAGAGCGAGTACCTGTCGCAATGAATTTCAATTCAGTAGCGATAATAATAATTATATTGTGAAAAAACAGGTATTCTAATTTAGATCATTCACGCAGTTAAGAACCGTGTTTTTTTATATAAATATTTATTTATTTATTTAGCTACAGATAAAGTGAAATAAGGGATTTTGAGTCAACTGAATACGATGAGTACCTGTCACAATGAATTTCAAGCTGGTACAGAGATATTGATATTAAATATATTGTAAAGAAAAAACTAAAAAAAAGAGAAAAATTTCAATTTAGATCATTCAAGCATTTGAGAAACGCGGTTTTTTTTATATAGATATTGATTTATTTCTGAAGATATAGAGCAAAATAAAAAAAGGATATTGAACTTGAGTTTGGTTTTCAGTATCTTTCAAGTTTATTATCTAAAACCAGATTTATTTAAATTCATTTGCAAATAAATTTTTTTACGTTTAAATGTATGTATATATTTTGACGTTTGTGAAAAGATATGTATAGGTTAGTCTGATTGATAAGAACTGCACATTGTAAGTACTGACTGATTATCATTTATATTTACATTTTGCTTATTAAACATTAACAATGATAAATAAAATAGAATATTCTAAATAATGACTGGTAAGAAATAATAATTTTACACATAACAATACTATAAGACGTTATTAAGAGACGCATTTTCTATATCAACCAAAAACAAAAGAGAAGCATTGCCCCCTCAATCCAAGGAAAAATAAAAGAGTAATTACCAATTATAAGTATATAAAACATAATTTTTGAAAAAATCATTATTTTAGATATAATCTAAGGATTATAATGCTTTAATTTTTTTTAAGTTACTTTCACTTAACGCATTAATTACCCTCTGTTGGACGTTTAAAAAAGATAACAATTACAGACAAACATTAAAAAGAAGAAAAAAAACATCTTTGTTATCCTGGTGTCTTTGTACGTGCATGGGAAAAACAGGTGCCCAGTCTTGAATTGTATGTTTTTTTTTTTTCTCAAAAAAAAAATACGTCTGTTCCCACGGCACCATTTTCATTTTTATACTCTCTCTCTCTCTCTCTCTCTCTCTCTCTCACTATTGCCTCCCACCTTCAGGTACCAGCATCCGGAAGTTACTTAATAAAACAGAGAGAGAGAGAGAGAAGAGAGGGGAGAGAGAGAGAGATCAGGCAGGTGTGGGAGGCACGCAGGTGTGGTGAGTAAACCGGTTAATGGAGAGGAGGAAGAGGAGGAGGAGGAGGAAGATGAGAGATAAGACAATAACGAGGAAGAGAGGGCGAGGAAGACAGAATAAGCATGAAGGAGAAGTAAAGAAAGATTATTTTTTTCTTCTCAAATTTATTAAAATGATTCGTAATAAGTTAAGAAGGATTTAATATCCTTTCGCATTTATTTCTTACGTTCAAAATGATAGATAAATTAGATTACATAAACAGCTAAAATAGATGGATAAATTAAATCGATAATTGAATAGAATATAGATAAATTAACTATTAAATTAAATAGTTAAATTAAACTTCCGTGCAAATCGGATACGGACTCCATGTGTATTCCAATTAAAGTGCTCTGGAATGTGGATGATAGTTGGAATACGGAATAGTGGAATTCCGAGAACGCCTGGGATTCTATGAATGCTGGAATATCTACATCGTTTAAAATAGTTTATGTTGCTTTTACAGGTGTCAACCATTCCAGGTGTTCTGGAATTCAGGAACGGCTGCAGTCTCGGAATGATTGGAATATCTGGAATGCTTTAAATGCACACCTGGCTATAAGAATGCAATGGGTGGAATTTCTTTCACATTCATTGCAACGGGGAATACGAATTCCAGTCGTATTCCAAGCAGGTTGTTCTGGAATATGTTTTTGAAAATGGCTGGAATGACTGAAAAAATTAGGAATTGTCGGAACCCCTGGAATGTTCTGGGAATATCGTGCAAACATTCAGATTCAGGTGCTGTGCAATTGCAGGTGTTCGGAATTTTTTGGAATATCTGGAATGCTCTTGTAATATAAGAATATCGATTGCAGGTGTTAATGGAATTTTTAGAATCTCTGGAATGCACTGGAATATAATGAGAAAACATCAATGCAGGTGTCCTGGAATGTTTTGAATCTCTGGATTGCTTTGTTGGAATATAATGAGAACCTCAGTGCAGATGTTCTGGATTTTTTCTAATATCTGGAATGGTCTAGAACGAACAAACGGACCATTGGATAATCTTAATTCCAAGCGCGTTGCACTACAGGTTGTTCCAAAATGACTGGAATATCTGGGAATGCTTGAGACTGCTGGAACGTTCTTTGCTGTTGCTTTCACCAGTAACTGCAATGTGGAATCACTTCGCCATAGTAATCCCGGATTTGAGCCAGAGGGTCAGAGGTCTTCGTGTGACAGAGAGAGAGAGAGAGAGACGAGAGGAGGAGGGAGGAGGGCCGAGAGCGAGAGACACCTCGAGAGACGATGAGAGAGAGAGGGAGAGAGAGAGAGAGGAGGACTTATATATCTTCCCACTTCCTCTTCCCACCCTCCCTTACCAGATGACCTCACGTTGACAGATAATTTAACGGCCAAGGACGAATCTAAAGGAGGTGCCTAACTTTCCTCATAGGCCTATGCCAACCAAACGGCGAGCGGCGGTTCGCCCTCCTCTGCCTTTTGGGGGCCTTAGGCTAAATACTGGGAGGGACGGAAGGGAGGGAGGGAGGGAGGAGGAAAGGGAGAGGGAGGGAGGGGAGATGGTTTGATTTCTAGAAGCTCAGCGTGCATGGCTTTCAAGATTTCTGAATGTAGGTTTCCATTGTACATATATGACAATAATATTAATCATAATAATTAATAATAATGATATCGATAATATTCATAACGATAATAATTGTAATATCATTACAATTTATTTATGGATATAACTAATAAGATACTTATTTCGAAAATATATTTTTAATAAAGATATTTGCAAAAATATCTTGGGCTTATTCTGAATTATGGTGTGTTCGGACCGTAGAGTTATTTATGCATTTGCAAAATCTATTGCTTTCTCTCTCTCTCTCCTCTCTCTTCTCTCTCTCTCTCTCTCTCTACTACATATATATATATATATATATATATATATATATATATATATAAATTGCTAAAAGATATTGAAAAGTTTGTGTGTGTGTGTGTGTGAGTGTGTGTGTGTGTGTTTTTGTGCCCTGAAAAACAGTATTCTTGCTGCCTCGTGTTACTTTCCCCTTTGCGTCCTACGTCAATTGCGTCCATTGGGCATTTCGTCATCGTTCTTAATACGTCCGTTGGACCCAGTGAGGTGCCCATAAAAATTTAAGGTTGCCGGGTCGTAAACCAAACTTTGGTCCAGTTAGCAAGTTGTAAACATGGCACAGAAGAAACTCCTGTTTTCCTGCCAAGGTCTCTCTCTCTCTCTTCTTCTCTCTCTCTCTCTCTCTCTCTCTCTCTCTCTCTCTTTGTAGGTTATTTGAAAAGGCACTAATTCTCTCTCTCTCTTCTTAAATGAATCCCGTCCCGTTTTCTCTCTCTCTCTCCTCTCTCTCTCTCTCTCTCTCTCCTACTAAAACCAAGTTGCCATACCTAACCAATCAACAGCCTCTCTCCTCTCTCTCTCTCTCTCTCTCTTCTCTCTGTCCCCACGTTGCCTAATTGGTCTCTTAAGTACGAAGTCCCATTTCGTACCCTTAACATCATCATCATTTTCGTGAGGGGGGCTGGGGTGGGGGTTGGGGGTTGGGGGTGGGTGCGTTCACTCCGGCCCACCAGTCATGGGGGTCTATCCCAAAAACCAGGCTTAAGTTCTGAAATGGTCTTCTCTCTGGCACTAATGATGAGATGTTGGTCACTCAGAGATATAAAGGACATGAAGTTGTCTTGGAAAAAAGTCATCTGGAAAATAGCTTAAATTCTTAAGCCAGACAGACACAAACACACACAAACACAAACACTGAAAGAGCCCTTCCTGTGTTGATGGCCGTAGTGTTCCTGGTAAATTATTCTATAAGGGTCAAATGGTCAGACCTACAGACTTGAATTGCTTCACTTTTAGAAGGCTGATGCACGCACGCACATACACACACAAACACACATACACATCGAGTCCTTCCCTTGCTTGTAAATCATTCTTTATGGGGCACGTGTTCAGATTTACAATTTTTTTTTTTTTTTTTTTTTTTTGAGGGGGAATGTGAGATCAAACGTTCTAAATCATTTTCATTATAAACATACATACACGCATGCGCAGACTTTGTTATATAAATATAAAGTAAACTGTTCTATGTCAGCTTCAAGATAGATACATACACAAAACATTCACAGAATTTCGTTGTTTTATAATCCCTTTGCTAATTTATAGGGATTCAATGAGTATTTTGTGTCCTTCAACGAGGTTTTGGCATCCTGTTAATCCCTGGAAGAACTTACTATATAGTTCGGGTTTTGTGTGTATATGAATTAAATGTTTTACAATTTTGTATTGCATCTTTGCTCCATGACTCTATTATTCATTAATCTATTATGCATTCCAAATCTTACGTGCTAGAGGAAGATCCATAAGTAATTCAATTTAATATTCACCAACAAATACTTCAAAAATTAGTCATGGATCATCGACGAAATCCCCTTTTGTAGATCTCCCCCTGCTACAAATACGTCAAAATCTCTTCGTAGATATAATCGACAATGACAAAATCCTCTTTTGCAGATCTCCCCTGCTACAAATACGTCAAAATCTGTTCGTAGATAATCTACAGTAACAAAATCCCCTTTTGCAGATCCTAGCCTCCCATAACTAGCCCCAGCAACCATAGGAGAAATTGCCACGTACGTCTATGGCCACCGCCACCAGCAATCAAATATTGACGTTCTCGCTGCATTTCAATTCGCGCAAACAGAGTCGAGGTTGCACGGATCCTGTCCAGGAGGACAATGCATGACCTTTTTGACCATTGTGTCTGACCCAAAAGGCCGAGAGCCCAGTGAGGTATATTATATGGCGTGCGAGTGGTGGTGGTTGTGGACTGCAATTGCTGCTGTATAGACATACGTTCAATCAAGTTTGTTTGTGGGGGGGGGGGGGTGGGGGGGGGGGGGGGGGCGGGTTGAGGATGAGAATTGGGCCCCATAGGAATTGTGATGCGATGGGGCCCCTGTGAGAATTGGAACTTATATTCGGACTGCGTATGCACAGCGTTTTAATGATCATATTATTCTATTTCTGCTTGCACTACGATTTGATTATATCTAAGATTACTGATTAGGAAATTGCTTATGTAAAGTTCATAATGTTTGACTGAGTGTACTAAAATGAATGTTATTTGAAGACTTTTGTTAAGCAATATTTTTTAGACACTAAAGGTACGATTATACGCAAAAAATATAAAGAAAGGAATATTATATATATATTATATATATATATATATATATATATATATATATATATATATATAGATATATCTATATATAATATATATATATATATATATATATATATAGATTATAGATATATCTATATATATATATATACTATATCTAGATATATATACTATATATATATCTATATAGATAGTATATATATATCATATATCTATTATCTATATATATAGATATATATAGATCTATATATCTATATATAATATATATATAGATCTATATATATCTATATACTAATAGATATATAGATCTATATATATATATATATATAGATTATATATATATTAGATATATAGATCTATATATCTATATATATATATATATATATATATATATATATATATATATAGATCTATATTATCTATATATATATATATCTATATATATATCTATATATATATATATATATCACTAATTTCTCTTTACTGAATTCCACAAACACTAACCTGAACTCTCTTAACTGAGATTGGCTAGACCTATCATTATCACTGCTTACATACCGTTGTCTATACCGAATCTATTATCATTATTATCATCGTACGTTGTTGTCGTAGGTGAATATAACCCAAAGGGTTATAATACTGATAGATGTAGCTTTCACAAAACCAAAAAGTTAAATACCAATATCCATTCATTTCAGCTCGTCTCAGAAGAGTATGGATATAACAGCTGAAGTTCCCAGTAAATCGTCTTTATTATTCACACTCGAAATCAGGCACCCTTCCTTCCTCTTATCATCTCGTTCTCTCTCATGGGTTCGACGAGGGGAGGATACAAACTTCTTCCCAAAAAAACCTTTTTAAAAAAACCCCCTGTTCTAAAAATTTCCCCATTCATTTCCCAACCTTTCATTCTCCCCACTCCAACAACACCCCTTTTTCCCCAAACAGGAAATGAGGTTTTGTGGTATGGTCTACAGATCGATGATCGCCTTTCCAGTATTGTTTGGGCAATGTAAGGCTAATGAGCCTTTTGCAAATATTCTGGAAATGTCCCTCTGTGCGATGAGGGATATTTCGATAAATAGGAAAATGAATGGATAACTGATTAGACAATTAAGAATAAATAGATAATAACAGGTTGCTTCGAAGAGTCATAAAAATGGCGTTACTGGTATAAGGCCACATCTTCAAGCTTGCTGATGGAACTAGCAAATATGAATTTTCGAAAATAGCGGTTGGAGAGTTTGTCAAAATTTGAGCATTTAGAAAATATTTCTCGGGTTTTTATCAGAGCCAGTGACCGCGCTAATATAAGGCCTCCAGGAATACACAGGTACAACAACAATTAACACACTTAAGAGGAGTATATGAATATCTTTTTTCTTATTTTCAAGGTTAGATTAAGGGATTTGGATATTCAAAATTCGCCTCAAGAATCTTCAAAGGAAAATGTCGGACTTGTAGCGCTCAATAAAGTTTTGTAGTGCTAATTAAAGTGTTGTAGTGCTAAATAAAGTTTTTAGCGCTAGATAAAGTTTAAACAGACACAAATCATGAATAACTACATTCATAAGGACATTTATTCACTATTTTTGATACGTGTCAAAATAAAATGCGATTTTAGACACGTACCAAATAAGCATTGCCCCGGGAAAATCAAAAGCTATACGTGTAAAAAGTTTAAATTGTGATCTATATCGCACGCTCTGAAAAAAAAGTAAATAAATAAAACACCAGATTCCATCTCTCCTTTGTGAGCTGTGACGATTATGCTCTGTCTCATTTCCGTCTGATTCCCGTCTGTTCCGTCTCATCACTTGTCATCCTGTCTCGGCGCGCTGGGCGTCTCCTTCTTCTCCTTCTTCTTCTTCTTCTTCTTCTTCTTCTTCTTCGTCTGTTTATTTGTTTGTTACGAAAACATCTCCTTAGACAAAGAAGGTTCTTCCTTCCCTGCCTTCAACAGCTACAAAAAGTAACCCAGATTCTCTCTCTCTCTCTCTGTTTCTTTTTTTTTCCCTGTCAGTTTTTTTTTTATCTTGTCCTTTTTTTGTGTATTTTTAAAGAGAGAGAGAGAGAGAGAGAGAGAGAGAGAAACTGTCAATTATTTCTATCATTGTAAGCATTGTACTTAAAGCTATGTCTTATTGAGAGGTGGTTTACTTGTTTTTAAGTTTTTCTCTGTTTACCTTAGAGAGAGAGAGAGAGAGAGAGAGAGAGAGAGAGAGAGAGAGAGACTGATGGTCAATTGTCTCTATCATTGTAAGTATTGTACTTGAAGCTATGTCTTGTAGAGAGGTGGTATACATGTTTCTAAGTTTTTTGTCTGTTTAGCTGTTAGAGATGAGAGAGAGAGAGAGAGACGGGATAATCTGTCTGTGTCTTTGAAACCCTTTGTCCATACGTCACTGTTCTGTCTGTCCACGTTCCTTCCTCTATGTCTGTCATATACATCCATCTGACTGTGTCGTGTAAGTATGTGAACTTTCATTCTGTATTTGTGTGTCTGTCTTTATTCGTTTTCATGCGTTTCCTCTCTGGTCTCCACTATATTTATCTGTCTCTCATCTCCTCCTTCTTTCTGTCTGTTACTTGGTCCCGTCCTGTCTGTCTGTCTGTCTGTTGTGGCGTCTGTCCTTGGACCCTTTACTCGAAGACAGAAGAGGGGAAGAAGGAAATGTGGACCTCCAGATAATTTTTTCCCATCAGGTCACCCTCGGGTATCGAGTGAAGGGTCAGCCTAGAGGAAGGAAGAGAGAGAGAGAGAGAGAGAGAAAGAAAGAGAGAGGAAGTATGATTCGTAATAGATGACAGTCATAATATAACATGTTTTCAATTAAACACTATCTTGAAAATTGTAATGTGTCATAATCATGCAACTTGTGTATAAGAGAGAGAGAGAGAGAGAGAGAGCGGAGGTATGATTCTAATAGATGACAGTCATAATATAACATGTTTTCAATTAAACACTATCTTGAACATTGAATAATGTCATAATCATGCAACTTGTGTATAAGAGAGAGAGAGAGAGAGAGAGAGAGAGAGAGAGAGAGAGCGGAGGTATGATTCGTAATAGATGACAGTCATAATATAATATGTTTTCAATTAAACACTATCTTGAAAATTGTAATGTGTCATAACTCATGCAACTTGTGTATTAAGAGAGAGAGAGAGAGAGAGAGAGAGAGAGAGCGGAGGTATGATTCGTAATAGATGGACCAGTCATATAAACATGTTTTCAATAAACACTATCTTGAAAATTGTAATGTGTCATAATCATGCAAACTTGTGTATAAGAGAGAGAGAGAGAGAGAGAGAGCGGAGGTATGATTCGTAATAGATGACAGTCATAATATAACATGTTTTCAATTAAACACTATCTTGAAAATTGTAATGTGTCATAATCATGCAACTTGTGTATAAGAGAGAGAGAGAGAGAGAGAGAGAGAGAGCGGAGGTATGATTCGTAATAGATGACAGTCATAATATAACATGTTTTCAATTAAACACTATCTTGAAAATTGTAATGTGTCATAATCATGCAACTTGTGTATAAGAGAGAGAGAGAGAGAGAGAGAGAGAGCGGAGGTATGATTCGTAATAGATGACAGTCATAATATAACATGTTTTCAATTAAACACTATCTTGAAAATTGTAATGTGTCATAATCATGCAACTTGTGTATAAGAGAGAGAGAGGAGATGAGAGAGAGAGAGGGGGGGGAAGTATGATTCGTAATATATGACCAGTCATAATAAGAGAGAGAGAGAGAGAGAGAGAGAAGAAATATAATTTGTAATAGATAACATTCAAAATGTAACACGTTTTCAGTTAAACACAACATTGAAAATTGTAATGTGTCATAATCATGCAACTTGTGTATAAGAGAGAGAGAGAGAGAGGGGGGGGGGGAAGTATGATTCGTAATATATGACAGTCATAATAAGAGAGAGAGAGAGAGAGAGAGAAGAAATATAATTTGTAATAGATAACATTCAAAATGTAACACGTTTTCAGTTAAACACAACATTGAAAATTGTAATGTGTTATAATCTTACAACTTGTGTAGGAGAGAGAGAGAGAGAGAGAGAGAGAGAGAGAGAGAGAGAGAGAGAGAGATAAGGAAGTAGAGGGGAAGTGGAATAAATCGACATGTGTGAAAATAAAATGAAAATAGGGATAGAAGCAAGCTGGATGAATGGAGAGAAAGAAGGGAAAGTAATAAAAAAAAAAAAAAACAGGAATTAGAAATAAAAAATTAGAAAACAAGAGATGGAGGTTTAATTTCACTAAGGAACCGGAAGTACCCCCCGAAAAGTTATAAAATATTCACGACCACGTAAAAAAAAAGAAAGAAAAAAAAATTACATATTCCTCGAATATGACCGAGAGAGAGAGAGAGAGAGAGAGAGAGAGAGAGAGAGAGAGAGAGAGAGACAAATGGTTTTAATACCCGTGACGAACTGAAACGGGACACTTGACACTCCGTAGAGGAAGTGAGGAACTTTTGAGGAAGGAACCGAATGCCAGACGCCGCCATATTGGAAGTCCCGAATCACAAAAATCCGTCAGATGAACTTTTCCCGATTCGTCGCTCAAAAAAGCGACTTATTTTCGTCGCTACGTTCTTCAGCAGCGACGTATTGACGCTTCAGTGTTCCGTGAACGTTTCCTTGGCCTACAAAACGTTTGGGCATGCGTCTTAAACGTTTTTCAGAAGCTAATAAAAGGCGATGCATCACGTCCTGTGATTCTCTCTTGGGTCTTACTGAGTGGGTACGGGGCAGGAGAGGGCAGTTTTTATGGCCCCTGGGCTCGCTGGGCGTGAAAAAGGCGAAACAGGAAGGAGGAGGAAAGATTCGGGCACAGAGAGAGAGAGAGAGAGAGAAATTATGACTTACCGAAAAAGGTATGGTTTGTCTTTTCTATCAAATGGATATGTCCCAGAGATTGTTCGTCTGAAATAAAGGACAGAGAGAGAGAGAGAGAGAGAGAGAGAGAGAGAGAAAGAGAGAGAGGGGGGGAAGGGGAGGTGGAAGATGAACTAATGAAAGGGACAAAGACGTTGATGATGATAGTGATGAAATTAAAAATTGAAATAAAATATTGAAAACACAATAACGAAAGATACTATAAAGACAATCATACCAAACATAATTGAAAGTGAAGATAATGATGACGCCGAGAGAAACTTTCGCTCTCTCTCTCTCTCTCTCTCTCTCTCTCTCTCTCTCTCTCTCTCTCAGCGCTTAAAACAACTGCTCTGAAGACCTACAAAAGAGTTTGTCATCCGAAAATCAAGAGACAGCGAGAAGTCCCTCGTTTTTGCCAACACCGTGAGAATCGAAAAACAAAAGACCCTTTTAATATAATTTCTGCAGCCACACCTGTCCTTTTTGTGAGGGGGGGGGGATGCGGGAGTGAGGTGGGTCCACTGAAAGGGGGGTCCTACTTGGGCCTTCATCCTTTGGGAACACGGGAGGACTTAAGGAACTGCTAAGGAAATTTTTAATTACATGTTTTCTTCGTAAGTTCAAAGTATCTGTGTTTTATTCGTAAGAAGCATCTAAATATACCCCTTTTCCTCCATACCTAAGGGCACTCCTGTACCCCTGAGGGCACAAAATCCCAGCCCCTACAATACTTTGGCATCTATTGTCTCCTCCTTATTGTCATTGGCCCTCTGCTCGCCAATAAAAATCCAGGAAGAAGAAGAAGAAGAAGAGGCAGTGGGTGACGAATTCTTTACTTACTACGACCCCCTTCTCAGAATCCCTACGGGATCACTATTCAACGACTTTGTTGTCAACATTATGAGAGATCGTGGATTGACAGTCTACTATGAGAGGTCTTGTCTTTCCCATCTCTCGCTCTCTGTCTCTCTCTCTAGTATCTTCCTTTTCATCAGCTCGTTCCCTGGCTTTACCCTCTCTCTCTCTCTCTCTCTCTCTCTCTCTGCTCCCCGGGTTGACTTGGGAAAAGCAGGAACTTCTTCGAGGGCTACGTAAGATTCCGACATTTTGTAACAATAGCGAGCAGGATTTAGTTCCCCCTTTTTACGGGGGGTAAGGGGGTGACTCATGGCACTCTTATATATCCTAGCAGGGCCCCAGAGAGAGAGAGAGAGAGAGAGAGAGAGAGAGAGAGAGAGAGGCGATGATGATGGACAGTAAATCTCTCTTTTCCTCAGACGAGGAATGAAGACGGGTCAGAGTGTTGAGTAATAGGACAGGTGAGGTACGCAGGGTAAATCCGTCCTCTTGGTTAATTCAGTCTTGTTATTGTGTGTGTATGATTGTATAGGAGGAGAGAGAGAGAGAGAGAAGAGAGAGAGAGAGAGACTATCCAGTTACAACCCCATCTTTTTAATGACCGGGTCATTCGCACGTTTCATGTCCCCAGAGATTTTCGGGGAGAAGCTTCTGACGAGGGTATAAAATTTTATTATTATTATTATTATTATTATTATTATTGAAAACGGTTCATTTTAATAGCTGTTATGAAAGGTGAAAGAAATATTACAATAAATTCTATAAATTTGAACCAATTTGCACGGAAGAAAGAGACCTTACCTTACCTTACAGACCTTACATTTTTTTCGGGTTACCCCAGGTCCCTCAGTGTGAGGCACCTCTAATGTCTACCAGAGAGTTGCTAGTACATCTTCCGGTATATTTTGCATCTTCCAATCTTGGATGGTCTGGGATGCAGCTTAGATATTTGTCGAGCTTACTCTGAAACGCATCTACGCTCATTCCTGATATATTTCTCAGATGAGCTGGCAAACGCATTGAATAGACGCTGCATTATCAATGCTGGTGCGTAGTGGATTAATGTCCTGTGTGCTTTCCTTATTTCTTCCTGGTATAGTTTTGGGCACTATTATACTACCTCGCTTTGCTCTTTCTGATATTTTTAGCTCCATGATGTTTTCTGCTATTCCTTCTATCTGTTTCCATGCCTGAATTATCATGTAGCGTTCTCTTCTCCTTTCTAGACTATATAATTTTAAGGATTGTAGTCTTTCCCAGTAGTCAAGGTCCTTAACTTCTATTCTAGCTGTAAAGGACCTTTGTACACTCCTATTTGTGCAATATCCTTTTGATAGTTTGGGTACCATATCATATTGCAATATTCAAGTGGGACTACAAAACATATGTTTTATAAAGCATAATCATGTGTTCAGCTTCTTGTTTTGAAGTGCCGTAACAACATTCCCATTTTGCTTTACATTTTGCCAATAGAATTGCTATTTGATCATTGCATAACATGTTCTATTCATCATCACACCAAGGTCTTTAAACTGCTTCCTTATTTGTGATTGTCTCATTATTAGGTACCCCTATATGCATATAGCTTTCCTTCTCTGTCTCCATGATTTATTGATTCAAATTTATCAGAGTTAAATACCATCCTATTTACTCTGCCCAATCATATACTTTGTTAAGGTCTCTTTGTAGCGCGTTCCTATCTTCATCACACCTAATTCTTACTTATTCGTGGTCATCGGCGAAACTACTCACTGCCGAGTCCTTAACATTACTGTCTATGTCTGCAATCATAATAACTAACAGTAATGCAGCTAACACCGTACCTTGTGGCACACCGGATATTACCTTAGCTTCATCTGATTTCTCATCGTTTGCAATAACTATCTGTTTTCTGTTGTGTAAAAATTCTTTTAACCATCTTCCTACTTTATCCACGATATTGTGTTTTCTAATTTTCTTCGCTAATATATTATGGTCTACCTTGTCAAAAGGTTTTGGAAAATCTAGATAAACCACATCTGTTCATTTCCGCTTTTCCTATTTTTGTATATGTTCTCACGGTGGACTAACAGTTGGGTTTGTGTACTTTTTCCGGGTACGAAACCATGTTGTCCTATATTAAACAAATTATTTTTTCTTTTTTATTAAATGTTTCATAATATTTTTCTTCATTACCCTTTCATACACTTTCATAATATGTGATGTTAGACTCACAGGCCTATAATTACTTGCCTCTAGTCTTGATCCACTTTTGAAAGTAGGGGTAATATATGCTAATTTGTGCTCATCATAAATCTTGCCTGTATCTACACTTTGTCTTAATAATATTGCAAGTGGCTTTGCGATAGAATGAACTACTTTCTTTAACAAAATAGCAGGGACACCATCAGGCCCTGGTGCAGCTCCATTTTTTATTTCATTAATAGCCTGCACAATATCATCTTCATTAATATCTATGTCTGCTAAATATTCACTATTTTCGTCCCTTACTTCTATATCATTATCTTCATTATCAATTCTAGGGGTGAATTCTCTCTTATATCATTCTGCCAATATGTTGCATATTTCCTTTTTTTCATTCATTAATCTCCCTTCAATTCTTAGAGGGCCTATTTCTATTCTTCTTTTATTCATCTTTTTCGCGTACGAGTATAATAGTTTGGGGTTTTTGCTTGTACTATTATTAGGGTTTTTTCTTCCAAGTCCCGTTTTTCATTTTCTTTTGATTGTATAATCTTTTGTTCTGCATTTTCTATCTTACTTTTTAGTTCTATAACTTTCGATGCATTTTTTTCTTTTGCAAGACCTTTTTTTCCACTTTCTGATTTTCTGGAACAAGATCCTACTGTCTCCTGGTATGCATGACTGATGTTTACTTTTCTTCTTCGGTATATATTTATCCACTATTTTCTCTAATATTTTATATAGTATCTCCGTATTTACCCCTATGTCATCTCTTCCGAAAATGTTATCCCAATCTTTGTTTAATTCTTCATTTATTTCTGACCATTTTATATTTTTACTGTAGAAGTTGTATTTTCCATATCTTCCCACTTTTTCATTTCTTGCTTACTCTATTTTCACTTGCTTTGGAATGGACTGTTAATTCTATAACATTATGGTCTGAAATACTCGCATTATAAATTATTATTTCTTTAACATAATTCACCTCGTTCACAAATACTAGGTCTAAAGTATTTTCCTTTCTTGTTGGCAGGTGATTTATTTGTTGAATGTTGTATTCTAGTAGCATATCTAATAGCTTTTCGAATTGCCTCTTATCTTCTGCACTACTACTTATCACTCTCTTTTTTATATGTATAAATACAACCAGAGAGAGAGAGAGAGAGAGAGTTACAAGGAGTTATAGTGATTAGAATGTCTCGAAGACATTAGTCCATCCGAGGAGACATCGTGTGCATACTTACCTCTTGGAGCAGGTCCTAATGATTTTGTCTAGCTGTCTTTTAAGCTCTTAGAGAGAGAGAGAGAGAGAGAGAGAGAGAGAGAGAGAGAGAGAGAGAGAGAGAGACTGTACGGAAAAAGGAGAGAGAGAGAGAAAGAGAGAGAGAGACCTTACCTTACAGACCTTACATCTTGTTCGGGTTGCCCCAAGTCCCTGTGTTAGGCACCTCTAATGTCTACCAGAGAGTTGCTAGTACATCTTCCGGTAAATTTTGCATCTTCCAATCTTGGATGGTTTGGGATGCAGCTTAGATATTTGTCGAGCTTAATCTTAAACACATCTACGCTCACTCCTGATATATTCCTCAGATGAGCTGGCAACGCATTGAATAGACGCTGCATTATCGATGCTGGTGCGTAGTGGATTAATGTCCTGCGTGCTTTCCTTATTTTTCCTGGTATAATTTTGGGCACTATTAATCTACCTCTGCTCGCTCTTTCTGATATTGTTAGCTCCATGATGTTTTCGGCTATTCCTTCTATCTGTTTCCATGCCTGAATTTTCATGTAGCGTTCTCTTCTCCTTTCTAGACTATATAATTTTAAGGTTTGTAGTCTTTCCCAGTAGTCAAGATCCTTAACTTCTTCTATTCTAGCTGTAAAGGACCTTTGTACACTCTCTATTTGTGAAATATCCTTTTGATAGTGTGGGTACCATATCATATTGCAATATTCAAGTGGACTACAAACATATGTTTTATAAAGCATAATCATGTGTTCAGCTTTTCTTGTTTTGAAGTGCTGTAACAACATTTCCATTTTTGCTTTACATTTTGCCAATAGAATTGCTATTTGATCATTGCATAACATGTTCCTATTCATCATCACACCAAGGTCTTTAACTGCTTCCTTATTTGTGATTGTCTCATTATTAGGTCCCCTATATGCATACAGCTTTCCTTCTCTGTCTCCGTAATTTATTGATTCAAATTTATCAGAGTTAAATACCATCCTATTTACCTCTCTTTGTAGCGCGTTCCTATCTTCATCACAAGTAATTTCTCTACTTATTCTTGTGTCATCGGCGAAACTACTCACTGCCGAGTCCTTAACATTACTGTCTATGTCTGCAATCATAATAACTAACAGTAATGCAGCTAACACCGTACCTTGTGGCACACCGGATATTACCTTAGCTTCATCCGATTTCTCATCGTTTGCAATAACTATCTGTTTTCTGTTGTGTAGAAATTCTTTTAACCATCTTCCTACTTTATCCACTATATTATGTTTTCTAATTTTCTTCGCTAATATATTATGATCTACCTTGTCAAAAGCTTTTGCAAAGTCTAGATAAACCACATCTGCTTCATTTCCGCTTTTCCTATTTTTGTATATGTTCTCACGGTGGACTAACAGTTGGGTTTGTGTACTTTTTCCGGGTACAAATCCATGTTGTCCTATATTAAACAAATTATTTTTTATTAAAGGTCTAAAGTATTTTCCTCTCTTGTTGGCAGGTGATTTATTTGTTGAATGTTGTATTCTAGTAGCATATCTAATAGCTTTTCGAATTGCCTCTTATCTTCTGCACCACTATTACTCTCTTTTTTATATGCATAAATACAACCACAATCTCCTATTCGTTCTTTCCAGTCTACGAAAGGAAAGTTAAACTTTCCGAATAGGAGAATAGTCCAGTCTTTGTGATTTCTACATATATCATCCAATCTTTCTATTGTGTTAAACCCTTTAGTATTAGGGGGTCTATATATTACAATGTTCATTAATTTTTCAGATTCAAATTCTACCGCTATCAGTTCACATTCTGAGTTACTATATTTCTCATATATTTTTCCTTGTTTTTTCTCTTTCCCATATATTGCGGTTCCCCCTTGATTCCTATTTTTTCTATCTGATCTATAAGTTTGGAACCCTTTTAATTGATCGTCATTCCCAGTCTCTTGGGAATATCAGGTTTCACTTATATTCATTATATCTATTTTCTTTTCAATTTGGGTTAGTTCTTCTAAGTACTCTATTTTTCTTTTTGAGTTACTCATAACTAAACCATGCGCATTCATCACTATGATGGTTTGCGTGTTTTCTCCTTCATTTAATATGGGTAATAATAAGGATTTTCCCACGTCTCTTTCCTGTCCTGGTATGTTGTTCTTTTCATTTCCAGAAATTCTGACATTAAAAAATCCAACTTTTCCAGAATATTTTATCTTCCTTCATCATAATTTTTCATTTTGTGTCTGAATCTGCAATTTTCTCCATATTTGCAATATCCTCTTGCATCATAAATACAGTTCTTATCTCTTGAGCTGTATCTTGGAGCTGATGCTTGGAAAATTTTGCTGACACTCCATATCGCGATGATGGCTTGCTTTTTTTCCTTCACATATTCTTTGTTCCTCTCTTTATTTGTTTCTTTCTTATTTTGGATTTTATTGATTGATTGATTATTTATTTGATTTTGATTCATGGCTACAGGGTGCATATATTTACATTTTTTGTTGAACTTACATCCTTTTCCTTCTTTTAGGTTTGTGCATATTTTTCGATGTAGATCTCTGCAATCATCCTCATAGCCGTCTAGGTATGCACATTTACCATAGATTTCATAGTTGTGACATACCTTGGGATGTTTGTAGTAACATCTTTCTCCGAATCTTCAATTCCCTCTTTTCAAAAGGTTGCAGACTTTGTCTTTCTTGTCTATTTTTTCCTCTTTCCCATCAGTGTGCAGATCTGGGTAGAGCCTCTTCGGGATTTTCTTTTGTGTTGTCATGTCGTAATTTGTTTCTTCGTATGTATGCTGCTTGATTGCCTCATGTGTAGTATCAATGAGTATCTCTGCATCCATACTTTTATCTTGTTCTTTGTTTTCTTTATTTTTTTCTGTCATTTCAGTTTTGTTTACTTCTCTTCCGTTTTCCTCTTCTACTTCTTCCTCTTCCTCTTCTTCTTCATCCTCAACTATTTGTACATTAAGTCTTGCTTTAATAACATTGTCTATCCATGATAGACATGTTGAGCAAAATATTCTGTATCCTTACTCACATCTGGCATTACTTCAGCACATTTTCTGATCAGGTTTTGTGGATTAACTATGTTATACCACACCTTACACAGTTTGAATGTTTTTGGCATTCTTTTTCCTATTGCCTCAATTAGAATATTCACAATGTTCACCTTATTCATTTTCTTTGTCGGAATATGTTGATTTATGTAAATTTTCTTTATGAGTCTCTTGACCACTTTTGACCACTTGGATTTTATTTGGAACGTCTTCAATTATTTTCAAGATGTTTTCTGTTGATTTGTTCCAGTTTGAAGGATCATATCCTTCTAATATGTCTATAAATGCTTTTGTATCTTTTTGGTTAGGGCTGTTGTTGATCTCATAGATGAGAAATGCTAGCTCCCTTCCTGCTACCTCATCATATTGCGAATCTGCTAAACACGCTAAATTTCGCCATTTCTTACCACAGTTGGAACTTACTGCCATCTTGATCTGATTTACAGTATTTCACTTGATAAACTAACTTAGTAGACGCTTTATCCTACTATTTTCACACTAATCTTATCACCGACAGCTCACGAACACTTCTAGATACTTCTCAAATTCTAGACGTATGTTAAACGCGGGATATCTGTTGATTAATCAGACTGTGCGCGGGAACATCTCACCAAGCAAAATTGCTACTGAGAGAGAGAGAGAGAGAGAGAGAGAGAGAGAGAGAGAGAGAGAGGACTATACGTCAACTAACCATGTAGACTTATAGATAGAACATCTGTATAGAAAAACAGAGAAACCTCCATGAACGTTACGCCAAATCCCACTCAAAAACCAACAACCTATCAGTCAACGTTCCGTTCCCTACCAATCAATCATGACATCAGCGCTCCCCACCCCCACAACCCAACCAGGTATGACCCTAAACACTGAGACGCCCACTTCTTGTTTCCTGAGATGAATAAAGCAGAATTAACTGAGACAGAAAAACCATACTTGTGTTAGGAGTGGCAAATGCGGGCTGGGGTTTGTGGGAGGGGGGAGGGGGAGGTTTGTGGGAGTGTAGGGGGACCATTTTTCGGGAGGGGATGCATGGTCTATGAGTGCCTCTACCCACCTCCCCCCTTCATCAAAGTTTTTCGGTGGTTAACTATTCAGGGCTTAGGCATAAGGATATAGTTACATGGGCTTAGAGAGAGAGAGAGAGAGAGAGAGATGAGAGAGAGAGAGGAGAGGTGGGAGGTGGCGGGGGGGAGGTGGCGGGGCGGGGGGGGGGTGGCGGGGCGGGGGGGGGGTGGCGGGGCGTGTGGGGCGGGGGGGGTGGCGGGGCGGGGGAAGCATGGAAAAAAGAGGAGACACACAAAGAAAGAGAGATAAAGTATGAAAAAGAGAGAATAGAGAGGATAGAGAGAGAGAGAGATGAGAGAGAGAGAGAGAGAGAGAGAGAGAGGGAGAGAGAGAAAGAATAAGAGAGAGAGAAAAGGAATAAGAGAGAGGGAGAAAGAGAGAGAGAATGAATAAGAAAGAGAGAGAGAGAAGTGAATAAATAAGAGAGAGAGAGAGAGAGAGAGAGAGAGAGAGAGAGAGAGAGAGAGAATGAATAAGAGAAAGAGAGAGAGAGAGAGAGAGACCTTACCTTACCTACAGACCTTACATCTTGTTCGGGTTGCCCCAGGTCCTCAGTGTGAGGCACCTCTAAGTCTACCAGAGAGTGCTAGTACAAATCTTCCGGTATATTTTGCATCTTCCAATCTTGGATGGTCTGGGATGCAGTTTAGATATTTGTCGAGCTTATTCTTAAACACATCTACGCTCACTCCTGATATATTCTCAGATGAGGCTGGCAACGCATTGAATAGACGCTGCATTATCGATGCTGGTGCGTTATGGATTAATGTCCTGTGTGCTTTCCTTATTTTTCCTGTATAGTTTTTGGCACATATTAATCTACCTCTGCTTGCTCTTTCTGATATTTTTTAGTTTTTCATTATAATTCCTATGATATTTTTAAAAAGATGCTATTCCTTAATATCTGTTTCCATGCCTGAATTGATCATGTAGCGTTTCTCTTATCCTTTCTAGACTATATAATTTTAAGAATTGTAGTCTTTCCCAGTAGTCTAGGTCCTTAACTTCTTCTATTCTAGCTGTAAAGGACCTTTGTACACTCTCTATTTGTGCAAATATCCTTTTGATAGTGTGGGTACCATATCATATTGCATATTCAAGTGGACTACGAACATATGTTTTATAAAGCATAATCATGTGTTCAGCTTTCTTGTTGTTTTGAAGTGCCGTAACAACATTCCCATTTTTGCTTTACATTTTGCCAACAGAGTTGCTATTTGATCATTGCATAACATGTTCCTATTCAATCATCACACCAAGGTCTTTAACTGCTTCCTTATTTGTGATGGTCTCATTATTAGGTCCCTTATATGCATATAGCTTTCTTTCTCTGTCTCCATAATTTGATTGATTCAAATAATTTATCGGTTAGTAAATACCATCCTATTACCTATGCCCAATCATATACTTTGTTAAGGTCTCTTTGTTAGAGCGTTCCTATCTTCATCACAAGTAATTTCTCTACTTATTCTTGTGTCATCTGCGAAACTACTCACTACGAATCCTTAACATTATTGTCTATGTCTTCAATCATAATAACAAACAGTATTGCAGCTAACACCGTACCTTGCGGCACACCGGATATTACCTTGGCTTCATCGATTTCTCGTCGTTTGCAATAACTATCTGTTTTCTGTTGTGTAAAAATTCTTTTAACCATCTTCCTACTTTATCCCACGATATTGTGTTTCTAATTTTCTTCGCTAATATATTATGGTCTACTTTATCAAAAGCTTTTGCAAAGTCTAAATAAACCACATCTGTTTCATTTCCGCTTTTCATATTTTGAATATGTTTCTCACGGTGGACTAACAGTTGGGTTTGTGTACTTTTTCCGGGTACGAAACCATGTTGTCCTTTATTAAACAAATTATTTTTTATTAAATGTTTCATAATATTTTTCTTCATTACCCTTTCATACACTTTCATAATATGTGATGTTAGGGACTCACAGGCCTATAATTACTTGCCTCTAGTCTTGATCCACTTTTGAAAGTAGGGGTAATATATGCTAATTTGTGCTCATCATATATCTTGCCTGTATCTATACTTTGTCTTATAATATTGCAAGTGGCTTTGCGATAGAATGAACTACTTTCTTTAACAAAATAGCGGGAATTCCATCAGGCCCTGCAGCAGCTCCATTTTTAATTTCATTAATAGCCTGCACAATATCAGCTTCATTAATATCTATGTCAGCTAAATATTCACTATTTTCATCCCTTACTTCTATATCATTATCTTCATTATCTATTCTAGGGGTGAATTCTCTCTTATATCGTTCTGCCAGTATGTTGCAAATTTCCTTTTTTTCATTCGTTAATCTCCCTTCAATTCTCAGAGGGCCTATTTCTATTCTTCTTTTATTCATCTTCTTCGCATATGAGTATAATAGTTTGGGGTTTTGCTTGATATTTAATAGGGTTTTTTCTTCCAAGTCCCGTTTTTTCCATTTTCTTTGGATTGTATATCTTTTGTTCTGCATTTTCTATCTTACTTTTTAGTTCTATAACTTTCCATGCATTTTTTCTTTTGCAAGACCTTTTTTCCACTTTCTGATTTTCTGGAACAAGATCCTTCTGTCTCTTGGTATGCATGAATGATGTTTACTTTTCTTCTTCGTTTATATATTTTTCCACTATTTTCTCCAATATTTTATATAATATCTCCGTATTTACCTTATGTCATCACTTACGAAAATGTTATCCCAATCTTTCGTTTAATTCTTCATTAATTTCTGACCATTTTATATTTTTACTGTAGAAGTTGTATTTTCCATATCCTTCCCACTTTTTCATTTCTTGATTATCTCTATTTTCACTTGCTTGGAATGAACTGTTAATTCTATGACATTATGGTCTGAAATACTCGCATTATAAACTATTATTTCTTAACATAATTCATCTCGTTCACAAATACTAGGTCTAAAGTATTTTCCTCTTGTTGGCAGGTGATTTATTTGTTGAATGTTGTATTCTAGTAGCATATCTAATAGCTTTTCAAATTGCCTCTTATCTTCTGCACTACTATACTCTCTTTTTTATATGTATAAGTACAACCACAATCTCCTATTCGTCTTTCCATTTCTACGAAAGGAAAGTTGAAGTCACCAGATAGGAGAATAGTCCAGTCCTTGTGATTTCTACATATATCATCCAATTTTTCAATTATTAAGTCAAACTCTTTAGTATTAGGTGGGGGTCTATATATTTACTATGTTTCATCAATTTTTTCAGAATTCAAATTCTACCGCTATTAGTTCACATTCCTGAGTTACTATATTTCTCAATATATTCTTTTTTCCTTGTTTTGTCTTTCCCCATATATTGCGGTTCCCCTTGATTCCTATTTTTTCTATCTGATCTATAAGTTTGGAACCCTTTTATTTGATCATCATTCCCAGTCTCTTGGGAATACCAGGTTTCACTTATATTCATTATATCTATTTTCTTTTCATTTGGGTTAGTTCTTCTAAGTACTCTATTTTTCTTTTTGAGTTACTCGTAACTAAACCCTGCGCATTCATCACTATGATGGTTTGCGTGTTTTCTCCTTCATTTAATACTGGTAGTAATAAGGATTTTCCCATGTCTCTTTCCTGTTCTGGTATGTTGTTCTTTTTTCATTTCCAGAAATTCTGACATTAAAAAATCCAACTTTTCCATAATATTTGATCTTCCTTCATCATAATTATTCATTTATGTCTGAATCTGCAATTTTCTCCGTTTCTGCAATATCCTCTTGCATAATAAATACAGTTATTATCTCTTGAGTAGAATTTCGGAGCTGATGCTTTGAAATTTTTTGCTGACACCTCTGCATATCTCATTGTGGTTTGCTTTATTCTCTTTTACCTGATATCTTGATTTCTCTCTTTATTTGTTTCTTTCTTATTTTGGATTTTATTACTTGGTTGGGTTATTTATTTGATTATGATTCATGGCTACAGGGTGCATATATTTGCATTTTTTTTGTCGAAACTTACATCCTTTTCCTTCTTTTAGGTTTTTACAATATTTTTGGTATGCAGATCTCTGCAATCATCCCCATATCCATCTAAGTATGCACATTTACCATATATTTCATAGTTTGACATATCTTAGGATGTTTGTAGTAACATCTTTCTCCAAATCTGCAATTCCCTCTTTTCAAAAGGTTGCAGATTTTTGTCTTTCTTGTCTATTTTTTCCTCTTTCCCGTCATTGTATAGATCTGGGTAGAGCCTCTTCGGGATTTGCTTTTCTGTTGTCATATCGTAAGTTTATTTCTTCGTAGGTATGCTGCTTTATTGCCTCATATGTAGTATCAATGAGTATCTCTGCATCCATACTTTTATCTTGTTCTTTGTTTTTCCTTATTTTTTTCTGTCATTTCATTTTTGTTTACTTCTCTTCCGTTTTCTCTTCTTCTTTCTTCTTCTTCTTCTCTTCCTCTTCTTCTTCACTCATCAACTATTGTACATTCAATCTTGATTTAATAACATTGTCTATCCATGATAGACATGTTGAACAAAAAATCTGTATCTTTTCTCAAATAAACTTGTATTACCTCAGCACACTGTGGATGGGTCGGAATGTTGCATGCAGCACATTTTCTGATTAGGTTTTGTGGATTGACTATGCTATACCAAACCTTACACAGTTTGCATGCTTTTGGCATTCTTTTTCCTAATGCATCAATTAGGATATTCACAAGATTCACCTTATTCATTTTCTTTGTCGGAATATGTTGGTTTATGTATATTTTCTTTTATGAGTCTCTTGACCACTTGGATTTTATTTGGAACTTCTTCAATTATTTTCAAGATGTTTTCATTAGATTTGTTCCAGTTTGAAGGATTATATCCTTCTAATATATCTATGAATGCTTTTGTATCTTTTTGGTTAGGACGTTGCTGATTTCATAGATGAGAAATGCCAGTTCCCTTCCTGCTACCTCATCGTATTGCGAATTGCTAAAACACGCCAAATTACGCCACCTATCTTCCCGCAGTTGGAACTTACTGACATCTTGTTCTGATTATAGTATTACACTTGATAAACTAAACTTAGAAGACGCTTTATCCTACTATTTTCACACTAATCTTATCCAGATAGTCACAAAAACACTTCTAGATATTTCTCAAATTCTAAAGTCGTATGTTAAACTTGTGATATCTGTTGATTATTGTGACTTCACGCGGGTTTACGTCTCACCAAGCAAGATGGCTACTACGAGAGAGAGAGAATGAATAAATAACAGAAAGAGAGTAAATGAATAAGAGAGAGAGAGAGAGAGAGAGAGAGAGAGAGATCCTAACGGCTAATAAGGCACAATATACGAGACAAGCCTTGGGACAATGACACGATGTGACAAAAGGCCCGGTTGGACAAGGCTGCAGGACCCAGGAGTAGGGAGGAGGAGTAGGGAGGAGGAGTAGGGAGGAGGAGTAGGGAGGAGGTAGTAGGGAGGTAGTAGGAAGTAGGGAGTAGGGAGAAGGGACAAGGAGTGGAGCCAAGGAGCAGAAAAAAAAATGGTTAAGAAACCGGAAGAGAAAGATAGAACGCTTTGAAAGGGAAAGGAAAGGAGAGAGAGAGAGAGAGAGAGAGAGAGACTCAATATCTTTCTAAAAAGATAAGCAGACTTTCCAGTAAAAATAGGCATGATTATATTATCATCTTATAAAAAATACTGTCTGTTGCTGTAAGATATTAAGATATGGTTAAAAATATTTGATATTTTTTAAGATAATGTATCTTTAAGATATCATGATGATTTAGTAGAAGATAACATGACAAAGTTTCAAGATACAGAATAGTCAGTCGCCTTTTAAGATATGATTTAGTCGAAGATAAAATGACAAAGTTTCAAGATACTCACAGAATGTTCACGTGTCCTTGTAAGATATCAAGATAATCTAGTTTGGAGATATTTCAAAATACTTTTTCTAAGATATTCACATAACACTCACAGTCTGGCGGTTTAGGGTTGAAAGATATCAAGATACATTAAAGATATACCATTTTCAAGATAATCATAAAAGATTATCTTGAGAGAGAAGGTGGGGGGGGGGGAGGGGGGGGCCGCGGTAAAGGAGATTGTATTAGAATACCAAATAGAAATTAAGAGAGAGAGGGAGGATGTAAAATGGAATAGGAAATTACATTGGCACATCTTATAAAAATTGAGAGAGAGAGAGTTTGGGGGGAGGAAAGAGAGAGAGAGAGAGAGAGAGAGAGAGAGAGAGAGAGAGAGAGAGAGAGAGAGAGATTGTATTGGAAAAGCAAATAAAAATTAAAAGAGTGAGGGAAAGATTGTAAATGAAAAAGAGATTATATTGGCCCACCTTATAAAAATTGAGAGGAGAGAGAGAGAGAGAGAGAGAGAGAGAGAGAGAGAGAGAGAGAGAGAGAGAGAGATTACGAGAAACGAGGGGAGACCTCCAAGAGGTCACGACCTCTCACAGGTGGAGATTCCCCTCAGTGCCCATAATCGACTCCTGTCTTCTCTTATGGCCATTGTCTCCCCTATACCCAGTTTTTTTCTTTCTTTCTTTCTTTTTCTTGTCCTTTCCTCTTTCCCACTTTTTCTCACCATGTGTCCGGAAATGTATTATTATGATGAGGTGAAAGAGAGAGAGAGAGAGAGAGAGAGAGGAGAGAGAGAGAGAGAGGCAAAATGTATACAATCGAAACGGGAGGTCCTGTACCAGGCAACATTCATCACACCAGGACGAAACCCTTGATTAGACATTCATAATCTCTCTCTCTCTCTCTCTCTCTCTCTCTCTCTCTCTCTCTCTCACGTCCCACGATTTCCTTTCGCCAACCTACAATGATGCTATAATAATAAACTCATCTCGCAAGGGGAGCATCTTGCTACACATTACAATATGTCTACGGGGGTACACTGGACACCCACTAATTTAGCCGAATTTTCGGGAGACGGGCTAGGGGGCGCCAGGGGACTTCCTGGACCCCAAACGGGGTACCAGGGATTGATAAGCATCCTATCGGTGCCTCTCCTTTGTTGAGGAAGAACTGTGAGATCCTTCGTTCCTCGTAGGATATTCAACGGGACCACCGCCATGGGAATCCTGAATCGCTCGATGTTTTTGCATCGGGGTGGGAAGGAGAGAGAGAGGGCAAGGAGTTGCTACATAAAATAAGCATATCATTAATCTCTGCGGTAGTACTCGGCCAAGGGGGGATTTTCTGAATGGAGAAGCTGTTTAATGAATGGGAGTCATTGTAGTGAAATCCCCCAGTTTGTTATTGTTCGTCTTCTTCTTATTTTCAAAAGAGTATCTCCGGGGATTCTCGTATGGTAAAAATTACACGTTGGAATGACGGATTCTTTTACTCCGCTACTACGAAGTTACGAACTCCCTGGGAACAATGTATATTGAAGGCAGAAACAGGTTATTATAGCTCTCATAAGGGAGTCTCGTGATTGGTGGGAAGTAGTGTGTTAAGAACGCATATTCAAAGGGAGGTGGATGTTAGGTTATTGGCCTGTGAATATCCGGAATAATTGGTGTGTATTGGTGACCAAAAAACTTTGACAGGGCATTGTGCATTTTTATGTTTTTTTATACTTTAAAATGGGGTCAATTTTGGTTGCGTGTAGCAACAAAACTCGAATATTCCAAACTGACTCTCATAATCATTTACAAAATCAATCATGCAAAACAGTTGAACGTTTTCTGATTACATTTCTGTACATATATAAACCCAAAGAATAAAAACTTAAATATTCCAACTGAATCACATAAATATTTACAACATCGATCCTACGACGTTAAAATAATTAGCTGTACCGAAATACCTCTTCCTAATTATTCAACACAAAGAAAATAATTACCCTTATCAAGCTTATTTTCCCCTCACCTTACGACACAGAAAACTACAATATTTACCAAAATAATATTTTCTGATGATTAAAAAGATAAATTCATCATCATCTCAAAACTCATTTTTCTCCTCAACATTAATTTTGCATCATTTGATAAACATGACGCAACCTTCAGCCAAGTCTCCAGGTACTTCACTTTTGATTGCGTCATCTGATATCTGTTTTTTTTTTCAGCCTCTGGACTGTAGCGTAGAATTTCGTAATCTTTTGGACCGGTAACCCTAATCTCTAAATAGTTTAACACCTCAAGGGGTGTGGCACTAAGATTCCTTTGAACTGACAAGTAACAGAGAAATCTTTTTTTTTTTGTTTCTTGCTCTATCACAGTCCTCCAATTCGATGGGCGGTGGTATTTATAGTGTGGGTTCCGGGTTGCATCCTGCCTCCTTAGGAGTCCATCACTTTTCTTACTATGTGTGCCGTAGGATCACACTCTTCTGCATGAGTCCTGGAGCTACTTCAGCCTCTAGTTTTTCTAGATTCCTTTTCAGGGATTCTTGGGATCGTGCCTAGTGCTCCTATGATTATGGGTACGATTTCCACTGGCATATCCCATATCCTTCTTATTCTATTTCCAGATCTTGATACTTATCCATTTTCTCCCTCTCTTTCTCTTTTCAACTCTGGTGTCCCATGGTATTGCGACATCAATGAGTGATACTTTCTTCTTGATTTTGTCAATCAACGTCACGTCTGGCTATTTGCACGTATCACCCTATCCGTTCTGATACCATAGTCCCAGAGGATCTTTGCCTGATCGTTTTCTATCACTCCTTCAGGTTGGTGACTCGTACCACTTATTACTGCAAGGTAGCTGATGTTTCTTGCACAGGCTCCACTGGAGGGCTTTTGCCACAGAATCATGCCTCTTTTGTACTGGTTCTGTGCAAGTGCCGGGCATTCACTTGCTATGTGGTTTATGGTTTCATTTTTCGTATTGCACTTCCTACATATGGGAGAGATGTTATTTCCGTCTATCGTTCTTTGAACATATCTGGTTCTTAGGGCCTGATCTTGTGCCGCTGTTATCATTCCTTCAGTTTCCTTCTTTAGCTCTCCCCTCTGTAGCCATTGCCAATTGTCATCGCTGGCTAGTTCTTTAGTCTGT
>NC_061095.1:3839586-3899586 GCF_015104395.2 Macrobrachium nipponense
ATAGAGCAAAAAAAAAGAAAATAATAATAATAATAATAATAATAATAATAATAATAATAATAATAATAATAATAATAATAATAATAATAATTGCCTCCAAAATCCTGTACACGTCCTTCAATGAATGAAGGAATGAATGAATGAACGTACAATCCATGAATGCATGGACGTGTAATCAATCTCGTGAATGAATGAATGAATGAATGAATTAATTAATTAATTAATTAATTAATGAACTAATTTAATTAATTAGTTTACACACAATCTCCTCAATAAATGAATGAAGGAATGAATGAACGAATGAATGAACGTACAATCTCTTGAATGAATGAAGGAATGAATGAATGTACAATCCCTTGAATGAATGAAGGAATGAATGAACGTACAATCCCCTGAATGAATGAATGAATGAATGACGGATGTAGATTCAATCCAGATCAAAGAAAAAAAAAAGAGAAAAGAAATGCACTGTACCACTTGAAAGTCTTCTCAAAGCCAAGAGTTCATGTCATACGTCCTAATTGGGGGATTAGATATTCTCTCTCTCTCTCTCTCTCTCTCTCTCTCTCTCTCTCTCTCTCTCTCTCTCTCTCCTTAGATGTGCCGTCTTTCAATTCAGCAGATGTACAGGATGGCTAGACAGACAGATAGACAGACAGACAGACAGACAGGGGATGTGTGAGGGGAGGGATGGAGTTGGACAGCAAGGAACAAATAGGATTAGGGAGGACTTCGATAAAGAGAGAGAGAGAGAGAGAGAGAGAGAGAGAGAGAGAGAGAGAGAGTCTGTGTGTGTGTGGAAATAGAGAGAGAGAGAGAGAGAGAGAGAGAGAGAGAACGGGCAGACAAGAGAAAGAGAGAGAGAATGTGGAAAGGAAAGAGAGAGAGAGAGAGAGAGAGAGAGAGAGAGAGAGAGAGAGAGAGAGAGAGAGTCTCCAGTAATTTTTTTTTTTCGTCAGAATTTTATTGATTGATTTCTTATTTTTCCTTTATACATGTATATAAATTCTTAATCGTTCGATTTCCGTTTGTGTTTGTTTCTTAATAAAATTGTTTTGTTGATATGTTTTGTTCCATACATGAATTTTGTCACTTTCAAAACGCAAAATTTGGAAAGTAAACTTTTTTTTCAGCACGGGCTCTTGCTCTGAATAAGAATCATTTTATAATAAACTCCTTGTATATATCAGCACAGGCTCTTGTTTTGAATTCATATAAAAATGAACAAGGTCTCTTGGTAATTTCCAGGGTGATAAATAAATCTAATTCTCTCTCATTACCCAAGAAAGCCACGTCTTCAAAAGCCATGTGGTAGACACGGCCCCAAGACGAACAAGATGACCTAATATGATCCTTATTCCCAGACGCCCTAAGGGCGAGATTCTTTCCCTCGTGCCACGTAACCTGTCCTATGTGAGTTAGGGTAAACTCGGAGCTGTTTAAATATCAGACCTTTCCTGGCTGTTTTGAGGACCAGAGAAGTGAAAGCAAGGGGTTGGGGGTGTTGCTTGCAACGGCAGGCATGTTGCAGAGTCACACCTTGCAACCTGCAGCTACGGGATAGGGTTATAGGTCGTGATTTTTGCAGACTTTCTGAAAGACGTGAGAAGCAATATGGCCGCCGACGAGAGAGACGGTGGTCGGGTATACACAAAGTGTAAACAAAATGCATTCCTCTCGTATATAATACCTCTTACCCCTCCTCCTCCTCCTCCTCCGCCTCTTCCTCCATGCTCTATGCCCTCTCCCTCCCGCTACTACGATACCCATACCCCAGCCTCTCTCTGCCCAAATTCACGAATGGTGTACGAGTAACCACGTGGGATGTTACATACCCACGAAGGCGGTGTCAGTCAGCTCAGCAGTCGAGAGACGAATTTTTTTAACTTTCAGTTTTTGACACCAGCTCGCAAATTCATTATGCAAATGCATTTGCTTGCAGACAAGTACGAAAGGGCGAAAGCATCAATAACAATAAAATAACAAAAGCAGCATCCTCTGGTTGGTTTGAAGAACAAATAACACTGCTGAAGAACAAGGAATGGGGTGACTCTCTAACGACCGAGGGAGTGGTCAATTGTTCCTGTCACAGTGGTTCTTAGTTGAACTGCAATTTTGTTTGTTGCCGAATTAGTTATGCTTTTACGTATATATAATAGTATATATATATATATATATTTATATATATATATATATATATGTATATATCATGTTATATAGTGACTTTCACTGTTATACCACATGTGTATATAATTGTAACAGCCACAATCCTCTCTTAACATGCAAATTCTTCACAATTCTGTATTAATACGATTGTCACTATAACAAAAGCCTTGGAAAACAAAGTTAAGAGGGAATATTGTGGGTATTACCAATAATATATGATATATACGTATATACTCGTATGTATATATATAGATATATGCCTACATTCCCCGAATCAGGGTATGAATATGCTATACCCAAAGTACTACAGGGCATACCAGCACGTATATACTACGAGACTAACCCTGTAACCAGTGGCTGAAATTCTAGAGGTTTTGAGAACCTTACGAATGCAAGTTTATTTATTTATTTATTTATTTGTCTATTTATTTATTTATTTACTTTTATATATTTAAAAAGATGCTTTAGACCTCCGGGTTCCTCCAACCCATTGCAGACGATAATATAATAATAATAATAATAATAATACTAATAATAATAATAATAATAATAATAATAATAATAATAATAATAATAATAATAATAATAATGAGGTTACAAATGAAGATTATACTTTATGACTGTCTATACAAATAAACAATACGAAGAGAGAGACGGGGAAAGAGAGAGAGAGAGAGAGAGAGAGAGGAGAGAGAGAAGAGAGAGATTATAAAGACTGAAGAAATATACAATACCGTAAAGAGAGAGAGAGAGAGAGAGAGAGAGAGAGAGTAGGGGCTGGTGTAGATAGCAACATCTGACTGATATTACTACAAGCCACGCGGTAGTACAGCAAATAACGAAGAGCAATTATCGCCCTTAAGTAAGGTGGACAATAGGTCGATATCTCTCCTTTGTGAATTACTCAAGGACGCCTATGAGGAATTGGAATTTCTCTCCCATTTCCTCAGTACGAAAGTGAGGAATCGATGAGGACTGAATGAGGGATTTCCCAAATTTCTCTCTCTCTCTCTCTCTCTCTCTCTCTGGAAGGAAGGATTTGTAGACAAAAAAGTTAACAATATAAATTTTAAAAAAAGAGGATATTCTGCTGAAATATGATATTAACAAAAAGCTTTTTCACTGCTGTTCATATCCCTGCTGTTTCTGCTGTCTGTGCTGTTCAGACAAGTGCGTACACACAAACAGCAGAGGTTGAGACGCCAGTAGGAAGTTGTCTCACTGCTGTTCGTATTACTGCTGTTTCTGCTGTCTGTGCTGTTCAGACAAGTGCTACACACACAAACAGCATGTTCAGACGCCAACAGGGAGCTGTTTCACTGCTGTTCCAATTGCTGTAGTCTCTGCTGTTAAAGACAGTGAACACATACACAAATACACTCACACAGCACACTAGGTCGAAATGAATCCTTCGTAGGATACAGGGATAGGAGTGGTCTGAGGAAGGAAGCAGGCGGTCTCTGCTTAATAGGATTGGCTAAATGATGCTGGTTTAAAAAAAATAGAAAAATTCGGCTTGTGTCCCGGGCCAGATAAATAAAGTTCCGGTTGCCACGCGTGAGCTGGTTATAGCTTGATTAGATAAGTTGGTTGTGGTTGTAATAATTATTTGTGTTTTTGTTTGTTCGTTTGGGTCTGAGTGTTAATGAGAGAGAGAGAGAGAGAGAGAGAGAGAGAGAGAGAGAGAGAGAACTATCCATCTATATAAGTGTTTGCATTTTACTAAAAAGAGAGAGAGAGAGACAGAGAGACAGAGAGAAAGAGAGAGAGACAGAGTATCTACTTATATGTGAGTGAGTGTGTGTTTGCATTCAAAAAAGCGAGAGAGAGAGAGAGAGAGAGAGAGAGAGAGAGAGAGAGAGAGAGAGAGAGAGAGTTCATTTCCTTTTATAAAAATAGAGTGTACTTTCCCTTATGCATACTACATATATATACGTAGTATATACTATGTTTGTCTTGTGTTAAAGTGAGAGAGAGAGAGAGAGAGAGAGAGAGAGAGAGAACACATGCACAAGAAGATGCAGTACACTCACACACACACACACACACCACACACACACACATTCAGTGTACAATACACATGGCCCCTTGAGGAACAGTCATTTTACAATCTGTCCTCAGCCGTAGGTCATAATTCAAGGAAGATTCCACTCTGCCACTAAACCTAGATTGCCAACACTTGCTACTGACACCGGATGTCTTTCGTCTTCGTGAAAGACAAAGTTTCTTTCTTTTTTTCTTTTTTTAGTCAAGTGTTTGTGTTTGTGCTTGCGAAAAGGATTGTCGTGCTTGTGGGGTGGGTAGGCGTGTGTTTGTTCCGTTTGTTTTTGCTTGCAGTTTATGTTATTATTTTCTGAGTGTTTGAAGACAAAGTTTTTTATATTTTTTGGAAAGTGTTTGTGCGTGTTTGTTCTTGCGAAAGGGATTGTCGTGCTTGTGGGATAGATGGGCATGTGTTTGTACATTTTTTTTTACTTGTATTTTGTGAATGTTTGAAGACAAAGTATTTTTATTGGCAAGTGTTTGTGCGTGTTTGTGCTTGCGGAAGTGATTGTCGTGCTTGTGGGGTGAGTGAGTGGGCTCTTGTTTCGTTTGTTTTTGCTTGTAGTTGGTGTTATGAGTTTGTTTGGAAACTGATTTTTTTTTTTTTTTTATTTTAAGATTACTTGGAAAGTTTAAAGAATGTATATATTGTTTTCATAGCGTTAAATGCTTGTTTTTTTTCTCTCTCTCTCTTTTTTTAAAACCGAAAGAATGTTTTTTTAAGTGAGTTTTAATATTTGCTTTAAAAAAAGAAAAAAACTTTTAATATGACTTTTATAACGCTTTAAAACTGAAAATTTATTTTCATAAAGTTTTTAATATCTTTGGAAAATATAAATCATCTTTTTTCAAATGTTAAAATTTGTCCAAAAATTTTTAAAAGTGCTTTTTTATTTGACTTTTAAAAATGGTTTGAAAAGTTTAATAAACTTTATCGTTTTTTATAATATCTGTTTAAAAGCCGAAAACAATTTCTTCACGTGTTCATGTATGTAAATATATATCCCTTCTACTGCTCAAGCCCTGCCGTGCCAAATTCGTGCACTCAAGATCGTGCACAGCTGTCTTAATCACTTTATTACACCAAATTGGTACGTAAGACACAAATTATTATTATTATTATTATTATTATTATTCATTATTATTATTATTATTATTATTATTATTACTACCGACGCCGTTAGTGCCAAATAATAATCATAAAATACTAATCTTCATCTAGCACTACGAGAAATATTAAGTAATATTATTGTTATTATTATTATCATTATTATTATTATTATTATTGAAAAAGAAACCCACAAAATCACTTTGCAAACTTGTTTACTTCTAAAGTAGGTTTACATGTTTAGTTTTACTAAAAACTAAATGTAAATACTGAGCAGTAAACAAGTTACAAAGTGATTTTGTTTTGTGGGTTTCCTTTTTCAATCTCAGAAGAAAACTGAAAGAAGTTTTTTGTTTGGTTCATTATTATTATTATTATTATTATTATTATTATTATTATTATTATTATATTATTATTATTATTATTATTATTATTATTCCCGAGATCATCTACACCAAAAAAATCATAAAAAAAAAAATCTCAACAAGACACGAGCACCAGAACTACGCCAATTACCCATACCCCCCAACCCCCAAGATCAAAAAGGACCCACGAAAATCGGAATGCCTGGGACGTTGCCAATGCAGAAGTAGCAGATTAAAATCAAACTTGATGAATCACGCGAATAACATTTAGGGGATGAGTCACATATAGGATTCCGCTGGGGAGTGAGAAATACCAATAGGATGCAAGAGAGAGAGAGAGAGAGAAGAGAAGAGAGACGAGAGAGAGAGAGAGGAGAATGTTATGGGAATTTGTATGTATTAATGATAAATACTGACAAAATTTGAAAGGTTATATATATATATATATATATATATATATATAATATATATATATATGTGTGTGTGATGTGTGTGTTTGTGTGTGTGTATTGTGGTGTGTGTGTATGTATGATATGTAATATATATAAATATATATATATAATATATATATATATATATATGCTATATATACATACATATATACTATATATATTATATATATATATATATATATATATATATATATACTAAATCAACTGATGGATAACATATTCATAAAATATGACTTTGATAAAGTCCGTAATCTTATAGAATATCAATTAAGATAAATAATATTCATAATAATAAGATAAATAATGTTCAGCTTTTATTAGCATAGCATACTTTTCAATTACATGACTCAGCAAAAAAGTAATATATTCCTTCATTATAGATTTAATACTCGGCAAAATATGAATTAATTATTTGATATAACCAAAAATACAATTATCTCGAAAATCTGAAATAAAAAGTAAACATTTAAATTTCAAATTTAATTGGAAATAAACATTTAAGAGAGTTTTCCATTCCATATAGAAAACGTGAGAATGGAAAGTGGCGCTGTACTCCCGTAGAGTATTTTCTCTCTCTCTCTCTCTCTCTCTCTCTCTCTCTCTCTACATACTTACATATATATATGACACCTCTCTTTTATTGTCAACTATGCAAATAAGTTTTTAATTTAGACGTAATTTTATAACAAATTGTTTTACATTACTTATATTAAAGTCCTCTACATCTTAAACGTAGTAGACGTGATTTTACATTAATCTGCTTTATATAACCCGTACCAAAGTCCCCTCTCTCTCTCTCTCTCTCTCTCTCTCTCTCTCTCTCTCTCTCTCAAATTACTTCTAGTTACTTTCTAACCTTGAATGCTCTACGCATTTCTAAAACCGTAGACTCACTATGAACTCAATAGAATAACTGTAAGCTATAGTCTCACTGAGGACTAAAATAAAGCAACTATAATAATCTAACTATGATCGTAGTTACTGTAATAATCTAACTATGATGGTTTCTCCTTTTCGGACCAAACGGCACCACTATACCACCAGAAGAAGAAGAAGAAGAAGAAGAAGAAGAAGAAGAGGAGGAGCAATTCTGAACTTTAGTGACATCCGGTGAACCCACCGTAGCGCCACGCGGTTTGTGGGCGCAAACGACTCTTGCCCTTATACCCACCGGCTGTAGGGACCACTGAGAAAAACCTTTCTCTCTCTCTCTCTCTCTCTCTCTCTCTCTCTCTCTCTCTCTCTCTCGATCCGAAGAGGAGCAGCCTAGCCATGTGGTACTACGGGACAACAAAGAAGTGTGCATCGGAGTTTGAGCCTAATTGCCATACGCCGTAAGGCGTAATCGTTCCGGGGGCGTGTGGATGCTGGCTGGGCTTCTGCTGTTGTTGGCTTCTCGGAAAAAATGTCTTCGGGGAGCCTTCTTCATTAAGGGAACTTTAAAATGTCGAAATCCTTAAAATGCACTGGGTGCTGTGCCCTTAAATTTTAGGTATATGGGCAACCAAGTTCAGTCACGCTGGGCGGATATAGGTCTAGAGTCTAGACCTATTGCTAGGGTCGTCTTATGAGCTCTCTCTCTGTCTGTATGTATGTCTCTCTCTCTCTCTCTATCTCGATCAACCGAGAAGCAGATCAACACGAGGATAAGACAGATAGACAGATAGGTAGATAATAGATGGATAGATAGATGGCCAGATAGACGTAAGACAATCCTTTCTACATTTCCTCATGTATCCCTGTCCAAATGAATTGAATAATGGCAAGTAAATATCGGCAAACAACATTCCAAACCGCATGCTCTATCCCGCGATAAAAGGAGGAAAAAAGAGGGAAAGCGAAGGACCCGGGTGAAAGATGTACTAATTTTCTTATTTGTATTGAAGATGTATTATAGTTATGGTTATATAAGATATATGAATGCTTTATTTTGCTAAATATTTAGAGTTAAAATTAGGGATAACCATGCTACTTGGCAACTGCCACCGGGAGTCTGTGGGGCTGCTGTGAGAACAGCTGGTAAGCCGGCCGGTCAGTCAGCGCTTGGGAGAGGAGGAGAGTAGTCGTGCAAACATCCTCTTGCTCTGCGCATGCCTTGGAGAAGTACTGCCCTTCCATTTTTTCATCAACCTCAATTTCCAACGTTGACGTTGTTGGAAATTCGTGACAACGTTGGATACCGAGTGTGAAACTGTGACAACAATTTGAAAACGAGCTCAGGACTGCCTTTGGAAAGAGGACTTTCATAGGAAAATAGTGATACTTTATGGAAGTGACTTTGTTTACAAATGGACTTCTCGTGTGCTCCTGACGGGATAAAGTTCATACTTAACCATAAAACGGCTTAATTAACCAGTTAAGGACGTCTCTAGTCCGTCATTAACCAGATGAATCATTAACCTAAACGTCCCCGACCTGTGGCGACGCCCTAAGTGACTTTGTCATATAAATTTTTCGAGTCGAGAAATATATCGGAGGGAAATTTGCAGATTTTTTTTTAGCAAATTTCGACCGAAAAATGGAGGAACTCTACTGTTCGGAGGCGCCGGCCACGTGCCAAGAAGGACCCATCGCAGAGGCGGATCCTACGCTGCTGGACGACCACAGAGTCCTGGACAATCTGCTGCACTTGCAACCGTGCAGCATTCCTCCGCAGGACTATTTCGTGCACATCCAGAATGACATCCAGCCCTACATGCGGAAGGTGGTGGCCAAGTGGATGATGGAGGTGAGCGATGGCCTATTTTTATTAATTTATTTATTTACAAGTTAATCTAATTCAAAAATTTGCTAAAAATGGTGTTTATGCATTTTTATAAATAATTTTGTATCTAAATTGGTTTACGCCTAGTACCGATTATTGTTGTTTTTTTAAATCTAATTTACTAATTGGTAGTTTGCTAAAAAATTAAAAAAATGTATATATACATTGTCATATGTAATAATTTTGCTAAAAAAAAATTATATACATTGTTATATGTATTAATTTTGTTTCTAAATTGGTTTACGCCTAGTACTGATTATTATTTTATAATTAATCTAATTCTAAAATTTGTTAAAAATTGTATATGTGTTTTTATATTTTACATTACATTTTGTTTCTAAATTGGTCTAGGCATATCATGTGAATAGTCTAACAATTATATTTAATTTTTTTAATGTGCAAGTTTGCCAAGTCAAAAATCTGGAAAATATATTTTATATACTATATTTTTTTAAATTCCTCTATTTTAAAAATTGTATTTTAAGCCTAGGCAAATGAAACTGTAAAACCTGATATATAAAAATAGAGTATTTTTCAGAGTTTGCAAATTAGCCCAAGTAAAAATTTTGCGAGAATCATAAATTAGGTGTATATTTTTCTTTGAGTTTGTAAGTTTACCATGCAATATAGATGTATTTGTATTTGAGTTTAGGCCTAAGTTAAACTTATGAAAGTTATCCTAAGTAGAAATTAAAAAAAAAAAATAATAATAAAACTAAACTTATATATATCTGACACTGGTCTACATTAGACCTACAGAATAGCTAGCCTATTTGACAAAGGAAATGTAGGCTTATGCATGCGAAAATTATTATTATTAATTAGTATTATTATAATTACATTAAGTAAAGTACCAACTTACGAGGCAAAGATATGAAAACATACATAGCAAAAAAAAAAATTAGTGCTTATCACCGCCCCAGCTCTGAACCAGACTTATCAAGAGCTGATAACACCATAGCACGACTTCCGCCGCTCTGAACAAATGAATGAAAGGCCGTACTCACCGTTCTTCTTGAGGCGAGCGAAGGTGAACGTAGTGACTATTAGTATATATAATATACCCGGGGCGTTCATTGATCATTATTGTAGATTTGAAAGATAAGGTCGCCACCATCTTTTAAAATGAGATAAGGTTTTGGGTGGAGATGCTACGAAGCTTGGATGTTGTTGGCCCAACTTTCATGAACAATTTGTGTGTGTATGTATGTGTATTTTAATGTATACACGTGTGTATTTGTGTATTAATAGGCTGTATGTATGTGTGTGATTTGGAGTTGACCCTGGCGTATGGTGGTACTACACTAAGGCTGCTAAAGTTCCGAGGAAATGCCAAGCCTGACACATGACACTTCTCTCGTCCGTCTAATACTCTCTCTCTCTCTCTCTCTCTCTCTCTCTCTCTCTCTCTCTCTCTCTCTCTCTCTCTCTCTCGTGTGTGTGGTTAACTTCTGATTTTTAAAGAAACTCACCGGTATTGATTCCTAATCGTCGTAGGAATGAAGATTCTCTCTCTCTCTCTCTCTCTCTCTCTCTCTCTCTCTCTCTCTCTCTCTCTCTCCAAATGAACCGAGTGCTGGTACTGCGAGAGAGAGAGAGAGAGAGACATCAGAAATGCAAAATGCGTCTGTGCGCTGTACCTGTCCCGTCTACATTTCAAACCAGCGGCTCTCTTCAAGTTTATTTTCTTTATCTTGGCAATGAGCTCCTTCAGGTAGTCTGGGATACTGAAGGACCGCTGTTATCTGGGTTCCTATTGTGTGTGTGTGTGTGTGTGTGTGTGCAAAAGTCATATGTCTCCCATGGGACGGGCCTGGGCAAGACCGGGGTTGGTTGGGGTGGTACTAAAGGCCCTTTCTGGTTGTGCCAGACATGAAGGGAGCCACCAGCCTGTCGTAGCAGTTGACCACACATTAATAATCTTGCCCCTTCGGCTGCTGGGCCCCACACATCCTGCAGGATTGTGGAGGGTGGGGACCCTTGTTTCGAGTAATCCTTACAGAGCTTGAATCCCCACAGACGTCCTGTAAAATAAAGTCCTTTTTTCGAGAAATCCTACAAAGACAAGAAGATATAGGGCGTAGTTGCTAGTTATAGGATTTTAGTTTCATTTGGGATGCTAGTTAGGCCTAGTTCTAGGATTCTAGTGTCTTTGGGGGATGCTTTTGACAAAAAGGATGTCTCCCTTGCCATTATTGATAATACTATGGTGATTTCCTAAATGGTTAGGCCTACTGAGAACTTTAAATTCATATTTGTTATCCCATTTCGCATTAGTGATAGCGTATAGGTCTAAGCGGCTATTGGTCTTGTTCACACAGTGACACGCCCTCTCTCTCTCTCTCTCTCTCTCTCTCTCTCTCTCTCTCTTCTCTCTCTCTCTCTCTCTCTCTCCTTCCAAGGCCTTTCTGTACAAAGCCCAGTTTTCCCTTTTAAGAGCTAGAGCTATATGGTAGAAAGAGAGAGAGAGAGAGAGGCCTTCTTCGAGTTTTACGGTTTCGTATTAACCGGTTTCCCTGAATAGGTCCTACTTGTACAAGTTTGGGAACTGGGATCTTAGGTCCTTGTTGCTGGGATAAAAAAAAAAAGACCCACTTTTTCGAGTGCATGTGGCCTATGGAAACGTTGCTTTCTAGACTATGAAAACTGACATAGGCCTACATCCAGGGATTCTGGCTTGATATGCTGATGAATTAATTAAAAACGTGTTGATAATTCCCATGATATTTATTGATTGCAGCGTGGAATCGTTGCAGACTAGTTATAGGCCTACAATCAATCAATTTTTCAGTGGTTTGCTCCGATACCAACTTGTACTTTTTAAATGTCTTCCAGATCTATGTAGGTCACAGGGCCTCCATTTTCTTGAGGGCAAGAAGGGCATAAACTCGTGTCACCTAGTGAATTTGGGGAAAGTGGTCCTTTTGGCCCCGGGGTTATAAAGGCGACAATTTGGGGGCCATTTGAATGGAACCGCTATTCGAAGAAGGCCTAAGTGAAGGAGACTGCGCAAGTCTACGTAGGCCTATATAGGCCTATAGACTAGTTTCACGTGGCGTGGACCACGTATTTTGCAACTGAAGTTACGGACAAGCCGTTTTGCATGCTGGTGTAGGCCTATGCACGAAAATCTTTCTAGTATTGTATAGATTCTATCACCTCTGATTATAATCTCCAGGCCTGTCATCTTTACCAGTACGGAATACCACGATAACTCCTCTTGCTTGTTTATGGCCTACGGCAGGCCTATACCATAGGTAGGCCCTGCCTACCATGGGAATTTAGCTTGGCTTACTTGGTTACCACACGCCGTCTTAGTTCCAATTACGCAACTGATTTGGACGACATCTGTCGTGATTTTTGATAATGCGTCAAAGACGAAACTCATTATGACACAAACAATAAAAGGTTGCTGTGTAATACATTAATAAATAACGAACGTGAATGATGTTTATATTTACCTGAGAACAGGTTAATTGGTCGTGTCGATTTTGTGTTTGTGTGTCCAGAGTACTATATACTTTCTCTTGTGCCCCAAAGCAGAGCCTTTCTCGAGATCAGAGTCGAAGAACTTTGGCTCAGTATTCCTTTTTGGTATGGCAACTAAATTCACCTGTTGAATATAATTATTATTCTTATTATATTCAGGCTTCCAAAGAATATGGTCTTCATAAGGAAGAAATAAGAGGAAGATAATTAAAAATAGGAAAAAAAGAGATGCCACTTAGTGAAAAATGACAAAATAATAAAATAAAAATATGAAAATGCCAGAATACATTTTTATTTATTTGTCTTTATCAATTTAATGAATAAGTAGCGATCAAAGAAGAATTCGGGTTAGTTACTGTGTATTCTCTTAGATTCACTTATCCGTTATAATTCAAATTAACTTCTCTAAATGACTCTGTCCAAAAATGTTTTAATATTAATTCAATTCAAGTGAAAATTGTAGCATTCCTGTCTATAATGTCATGAATTCATCAAATTGTTAATGTTTATGAAATGAAATCTTTTAACATTCACTCACTTCCTATCTTTAACCACGTCTCTCCTCTCTCTCTCTCTCTCTCTCTCTCTCTCTTCGGTTCTCTCGTCTTCTCATGTCTCGTCTCTCTCCTCCTCATCTCCTCTCTTCTTCATCTCTCTCTCTCTTCTTCCAGGAAAAATTCCATACAAAACAAAACTCACTGAATTCACCTTCCATAATATTTCTCTTCCCCATCTTCTGTGTCTCAGGTCTGCGAGGAACAGGCTTGCGAAGATCAGGTGTTCCCCGTGGCAATCAACTTCCTGGACCGCTTCCTGTGTACCTGCGTCGTGCAGAAGACCCAGCTGCAGCTCCTGGGGGCCGTCTGCCTCCTGCTGGCGTCGAAGCTTCGGCAGTGTCGACCCCTCTCGGTCGAGCTCATGTCCTACTACACCGATTACTCCGTCAGCGCTGAGGAGATCAAGGTGAGGAAGGGAATGTTTTTTGGAGTTTTTTTTTTTTTTTTCGTCTTCAGTTTTTTTATTCGGCCATTTTCAGTTTTTTTTTATTTGGCCATTTTCAGTTTTTGCAATTTGGGGTCAATTTCAACATTTTTTTCCATATATTTTTATTTTGGGGTCCCAACACTTTCTTTTTTTTTCACGTTTTCAGTTTTTTTTATTTGGCTATTTTCAGTTTATTTTATTTTATTTTTTCTGTGGTGGTTTATTTGTACGTATGTTTATTCGATTTTTGTGGGGGTCGGTTTTTTTTTGTTGCCAATTTTGAATATTTTAGGTGCCTTCAGTTATTATCATTATTTTTTTCAATGTTAGGGTCAATTTAAACATGTTTTCTCCCCATATATTTTTATTTGGGATCGATTACACCAGTGGTTTTTTTTTTTTTTGTAACTTTTCGTGTTTTTATGTTTGGGTTATATTTGAACCTATATATTTTTTTTACTGTATTGTTTAAAAAAACGACTCCAGGCTTTCGTTTTATAACGATGGGATGGTTATAGTCTTAAAAAAACCACGCATAAAAGAAAAAAACTTTCTCATGACTGGGAAACTCTAGGCCAGATTTTCAAGTGGAGTCCAAACTAACCGCAGTATTTTTTTTATTGTATTTTTTTCGCCATTCCTCTTAGGCCGTGTCAGTCACTCAGTCAGGTTAAGTTTTTTTTTTTTATATCCGTCATTTTAGTACCAGGAATGTTTTTTTTTCCTTCAAGGGTTTTTTTTTTCTCTTGAAGTTATCTCACTCGGAAAATAGGCTCTCGGAATAAGTTTTTTTCTTTTAGTAGGTTGGGAGTAGAATTTTTTTTTTTTTTTAGTTGGGGCCAGATTGCTGTCATCTTCCCGATTGATAGGACTGTAGATGCTGTGAGGAAATCTCTCTCTCTCTCTCTCTCTCTCTCTCTCTCTCTCTCTCTCTCTCTCTCATTTGCATTAGAACGGTTCATTAGCTCTTTGGAGACGAGCTATAGGCAGTTTCTGTTACTGAAAAAGTTTTTTTTTTCTTCTTTCATTTTTTGCCCTCATACATATGCAGAGAGAGAGAGAGATGGGGAGGGCCCATCCCCCGGGGACCTACTTCCCTAACCCTAGGTACCCCAAGGGGCAGCTGCATCGCTAGGTAATGATTACCTGTTGGATTAAGCTGTATTCATATATATAGGTATACAATGCTTACTTGAGTTTTATTTATTTGTTTTAAATTCAAAGCAATAATCAATTAGCATCATTTCATAACTGCTTGCTGGCTCGTCTCATTGGAAAAAGGGGGGGTGGGGGATAGGAGGGTGGTAATAACCCCCTTCACCTAAGCCTGCCTACCTTCCCATAGGCCTATTTCAAATAGGCAAAAAAACTTCACCCATGTCCCCGGATGTTGGATTTTTTTTTTTTTTTTTTTTTTTGTGAGGCTGTTGCTTTTATTGCCGAGGTTTGGTAGATGAATAAATGATGATATTGATAAAAATGATGATATTTAATACTTTTGGTGATAATCATAATGACTGAATGATGATGATACAAGCTGATATACAATGATGGTGGTACTTTGAAAAATGTATATAAGTGATGCTGAAGTTCTTGTATGACGTTTTAAAGGGTATTGCACTGAGGGTAGGGGAATGGGTATTTTTGGATGTCCTCCTCTCACCTCCTCCTTACCCCCAAACTAGACTTCCAATAAACCCCCCACCCCCGCCCTCTACCCTTGTAAATAAACATACACGGACACTGCAGTCAGTATTCAGGGCACGTGCTTCCATCCAATTGAAAGTCTCACATCACTGCGTTCGTGACTCTCTCTCTCTCTCTCTCTCTCTCTCTCTCTCTCTCTCTCTCTCTCTCGTGTACTTCTGAAGATCCACATTTTACCCCCAGGAAGGTAATATCGTTTACGCTTATTGCTAAGGCCATACGATTGATTACTCTTTGTTTATTTATTAGTGTGACGGGAACTGTGGAAGGGTTCCTGGGTGGCTCCTAGATCCCCCCCCCCTCTCCTCTCCCCTCCCCCTCCCCCTCCCACAAGCTGTTTATAACAATGCCATTTATACGCACACACACACACACACAGAGCCAGTCAGTGTCCTGTCTCATTTCCCCGCCAAAATAGCTTAACACGCCACGCAAAAGAATTGACACGGACGATCGATTATATCGATAAGACCCTTGTAGTAGGAGCGATTAAATTAGTTAGAGTTGTATATCCGCCGTCACCTGCCCAGTTTTAGCTTTGTGTTTGTGTGTGTGTTTTACAAGTAGTTGTTGTCAAAAGTTGCTTGCGGTTAAACAATTCATGGAGTTCTTCTGTGGCAGCTGGAATCTGTTCTCCTCTCTCTTGATGGCTTCTGAAATCGAACAGTTTTCTCTGTCAAATGTAGTGGTTATTTGTTTTCCAAATGACAGTTTTAGCTTTTGTGTTTTTGTTTTCCAGTTGCTTATGTATAAACAATTCACGAGTTGGTCTGCAGCAGCTAGAATCTCTCTCTCTCTCTCTCTCTCTCTCTTCTCTCTCTCTCTCTCTCTCTCTCTCTCTCGATGGCTTCTGAAACAGGTCACATTCCCCTGTCAAAGCAGTATTATATTTTATGATTTTTCCAAGACGTTGGAGACTGTGGGAAAAGGACATCAACTTGGATGATTGGTAGGACCCTTGGTATGCCGACGATCCGAAATCCTCTCCTCCTTACAAGGCTCCCGGGGGCATTGGTTTTTGGGCATATGCCTATGCCCTCGTAACTGACACTGCCGATTTCCGGTGGGCGGCCCCCACCCAGGAAGGAGGGGGATGGGGGCGCGCTTTGGCTGTCGCAAAAAGCGATTCCGCCCTGAAATTTATTGACGGGCAAAAATAAGAAAGGCGGGAGAAGGATGCGTTATGTGACGTCGGGCCTTTGTCTTGCGATGATCATTCTCTCTCTCTCTCTCTCTCTCTCTCTCTCTCTCTCTCTCTCTCTCTCTCTCTCTCTCTCTCTGAAAAGCTAACGGTCGTTTCCTGCGATGTTTGAGGGTGGCCCCAAGATGGTCGATCGCAATCATGTTCACGTCCCGTGAAACTTGTGGTGCCCACCACGTCGTAGGTGCCCTTATTTTTTACTTTTTATACATTTTAAGTCATCCCCCCCCCCCTAAACCGGCCCCCTTCCCCCGCCTCCATCCGAAAACGCCATAGCCTTGTTGTTGAGAATATGAATCTTAATTTGTATGTAACAAAACCACCAAACCGGGACCATTGACTTGAAATGCGTATTATTATTATTATTATTATTATATTATTATTATTATTATTATTATTATTATTCAAGAGTGAGAAGATCAGTTATTATAAACTCGATAAACCAAATAGATAAAAATGCAAGTTAATTATTTCAATACGAGGAGAATTCCTGCAATCTTATGAAGTTCTGTTCATGATTTATGTAAATAGACATTCTCTCTCTCTCTCTCTCTCTCTCTCTCTCTCTCTCTCTCTCTCTCTCTCCTCACTCTCTCTCTCTCTCTGTTTTCCTAAATGGACTGATCAATTTCCTTACCCGTCATCATCCCCCTCCCCCCGTCTCGTGTCAAAGCTCCCTGTCACGATTGATAAACTGATTGATAAATATTGACATCTCGATGACATGCCCCATCCAAGTTCACTCGCCCTGAGAATTGTCCACAAAACCCATCATCAAGGGCATCAGGGAAATCTCTTAATAATTAGGGGTATGGGTATTTTCCTTTTCAGCGCTGAATGACCTCATAGGTCCCAGTGCTTGTTGCTTGCGCCTTTGGCCTAAATTCTTTTTTTCTTTAATTGGTTTAATTTCAAATACGAAGGCGAAGCTATATTTTAAAATGACATAATATGAAATTCACAATTATGATTATGGCTGTCATGGGGTATGTGGGTTACCAGTGAGGGTCTTGGTGGCATTCCTCCTCCTCCTCCTCCTCCTCCTCCTCCTCCTCCTCAAGGCTAGGACGAAGGAAGCCGACATAATAAAGGAGAGAATGTTGGGGGGGAAGGGAGGGATTACGGGTCGGGTGCTTTGGGCATGACAAAGGCAGTAGTAGTAATTCCTTCCATCAGTCAAACCAGGGGAGACATTTGCCCCCTCTCTCTCTCTCTCTCTCTCTCTCTCTCTCTCTCTCTCTCTCTCTCTCTCTCTCTCTCTCTGGAATTTTATTAATCACGGGATGAATTCCGTCCATTCATTAGGTTTCGTTGCTCATTACATTTTTTACTATCAGAGTAATTCATTCATTAAAATTTTACTACAAAATATAGTTCACTGTAGACTTGTACGATAATTTTTTCAATAAAATGTAATCTGTCTATTGATTTTTATACAATAAAATGTAATTGATCATTACGTTTTTTTACAATAAAATTTAATTCATTCATTAAATTTTTACTGTAAAGTATAATACATTCATTAAGCATTTACGGGAGAATATAATTCATTCATGAAAAATTTACAACGAAGTGTACGTCCATTCACGTCATTCCTCATTGATTGAAGCGGAATTTACAAACTTAAGCATTTGAGAATTTATAGTCATTTACTTACACTACCGAGAGAGAAAGTGTGGAAAGCAGAGCTTTACAAAGACCAAATATTCAAATTTAAATCAGTTAAGTAATTTAACTCATTTATTCAACCTTCAAAACTAACACTCCAAAACGGACGGTTAATAACGACACGCCCCCTTTTTTTTATCAATCAAGTCCGCGTGACGTCTAAAATAATATTTCCCCTTTTAATCTGAGACTCTAATATTATGATGACTAAGTGCCCCTGTCTGCAGTGTTTTCGTCGGTGCGTCTAAGAGAATAATTGCACGGCTCTGCGATGCACGACGCCGTGCTCGGGACGCACGTGCACTCGGGCACGTCTTGGGCACCATGCCCGAAAATCTTGTCCCCGGGGTAGGCTTCTGCCTCGTCGGTGTACTCTCGATTTTAATCTTAGGATGGATATATATTTTCATGATCAAGTGGTTACTCTTCTCTCTCTCTCTCTCTCTCTCTCTCTCTCTCTCTCTCTCTCTCTCTCATTTCGGGGATCGAACGCGACTCTACCAGACTGTGAGCCGTGTTTGGGAGATAGGGGGGCGTGGCTAGGGAGGTGAGTCATCTTGCTCCGTAATTTGTTTATTTAAATTTATTATTTTTTCCCCCCGTTTCGGGTGTATGACCTTGCAACTGTTGCTGGGAATTTGTATCACTTGCGTGGATGGGTTGCATATGAGAGAGAGAGAGAGATAGGAGGGGAAGTCGAACTGGCTTTATGTAATATATTTATATAATAAAGTGGTTAATTTTTTTTGGTGCTTAACAAAGCAATTTTAATTCACCAATATATGTTTCGTTGTAGTGCATTCGCCATTGCTTGCATGCGCGCATTTCGTCGGGAATGCAAAGCGCGCGTGAGCATAAACACGTGTGAACGCTATGTGTATGTATATATAAGTTTCTGTAATACCTCTTTTTACAGTAGATACATTATTACAGAAACTTTTCATTCAGACTTACAGACCTTTCGTACAGACACATACAGACTTACCACCATGTCTTTCCCAACATGAGAGCATCTCTCCTACACACATCTCTCGCGTTATTTGTGTTAATTATTTATTTTTCCACAAGTGTGTAGGCTACGGTTCGAATTACGTGGGAGTGTCCCGTTCACGCGGGAAATGAGACGGTTCGTCTCTCTCTCTCTCTCTCTCTCTCTCTCTCTCTCTCTCTCTCTCTCTCTCTCTCTCTCTCTCCATGAGTTTTTATTTACAGATTTTATTTATTGGGAGGAAAAATATTGTTTTATAATGTCCTTTTTGAAGACGAATTTCTTTATCCTTTAAAGTGCTTGTTTTTTCTAATTCGTATATATTAATTAGACATATTCTCACTTGTTCCTAATTGAGAATCATGGTAGGAATCTATTCCTAATTGAGAACCATGGTAGGAATCTTTCCTACCTGAGAATCACTTCACTTTGCAAGACAAAGTTAACGATGTCTTGGCAGAGAGGACTTGACTCTTCCATCCAGCGATCGTCCAGCGAACCATTGTGTAACTTATTTTTTTTTTAAATATGGTGGACCATCTGTAGGGGCGTATGGCAATACAGTCAACCCTCTCCCGCTAATGTTTAGCATTTAGATGCGTAGAGCCCCCTAAACAATCATCCCTTAATGGTTGCCGCTAAGCACTTCAAAGGCCTTCGGCCGGGTCCGCCTGACTCCCTAAAAACAGTATCGCCTCCTTCCCAAGGGTATTAATAGCTGCAGCCTTAGTCTTGTCCACACCTTTCTTATTGGCTAATTCATCCAGGGTATTAAATTTGCCTTCAATCGCTTATTCGCCTTCTCCTGTTATGCGGTACTGACTTGGCCCATTGCTCTGGGGGTTATGGGAGACTAAAGGTCGCTACGCGACGTCGAAGACGGGGACAAAACGTAAGGTTCGGACGAGGGGAAGGACTTTTTTAGTAGCTGGAGATGATAAGGTGGGGGTCTGCTGTCTTATCTGCGATCGGGAGAACTCCACCACCTCGACATAAATAACACGTGGATGAAGGGTACATAACTTCTTCTTTTTCTCCTTCTTCTTGGGCCCTCTGCCGATGCCTTTTTGGGGGAAAAGGGGGTATTACTCTCTCTCTCTCTCTCTCTCTCTCTCTCTCTCTCTCTCTCTCTCTCTCTCTCTCTCAGACCATCCAAGAATGGATGATGCAAAATATACCGGAAGATGCATTAGTAATTCTCTGGTAGACATTAGAGGTGCCTCACACTGAAGGATCTGGGGGAACCCGAACGAGTGTAAGGTCTGTAAGGTTAAGGTAAGGTCTCTCTCTCTCTCTCTCTCTCTGTAGAAAAAAAAAGGGCTTGCTATCTCTCATCGCAGCAGCGTCGTGAGATTGCAACGGAAGGCTTTGCAATCCACCCATGAGATTGTTGACAAGTGCAGATGGATGAATGGGGACTTTTTTTTTTTTTTCCTGCATGCCTATACACCAAAAAGGGTCCCGGGGAGACACAGCACTTAGCATTGAGAGATTGTCATGTCAGCACATCTGCAAGAGGAGGAGGAGGAGGAAGAGGAAGGGGTGGTGGAGGTTTGAGGGAGACCTCCTTCCTCCCTCTCTCCCCCTTCCCTCCCCCTCCCACTTTGGACCCACGGCCCAAATAATCTGCCCCAATCCCATCTAGTCCTTTATAAGTTTTTTTTTTCTTTTTATCTTTTCCTTCCGCCCATCTGAGGAAGAAGAGCATATCCTATCCCGTTTGCAGAGGTCATTTCTCTCTCTCTCTCTCTCTCTCTCTCTCTCTCTCTCTCTCTCTCTCTCTCATATATTTACGAATGTCTTCATCTCCCTGGTGTTATTCCATGTTTTCTTTAACTCTTGTAATCAAGGTCCGTTCTCTCTCTCTCTCTCTCTCTCTCTCTCTCTCTCTCTCTCAACCCAACGTTATGCAAATGTTAGTCAGAATCCATTTGTCCTTGCAAGTCCTCAGGAGGGGAAAAAAAAAGAGAGATACGTCGCCGCCAGGCGGCCGGAACCAAAGGGACTTAGGACGGAAGAGGGTGGCGGCTCCAAAGGGTTCCAAAAAGGCCTCCAGGAGGCTCCAGGAATGGCTCCAGAAATGCAGGTCTCGAGTTCGCTCACCAGCCTCTCGATGGAAATCAGGCAATGGATGTCAAGCTAATGGCATATTAATAGGTTATGTATGGTGATGGCAGCCGTTCATCCTTCTTCCACTCCCCCCCCTCCCCCCTCCCCTCCTCCTAGCCTCTCTGTCTCTTTACCAAAATGGATTTTGGGCGGGTGGTGAGGTGGGCTAATACGTAGGGCACCTCTTTGCTGTATGTGTGGGTCGTTTAGCATTTGTCAGTAATGGGACCTCAAAAATTATTCGTTGAAAGACCTGACTATCCAATAGTTTCCATAATTGCAAGAATATTATGCATGGAATTATCCCTCCAGATAGAATACCTCTTTGGAATTAGAATACGAGACTCAGGAATCCTAAAAATTCCATGTTGGGATTATAGGTTGCTCAGGAAAGAATATCGTTTAGAAGACCATTTCTATTCCTGAGAATGTTTTAAAAATGTCTTTAGGGTAGAATACCCATTCCAAACATTATCTGATTGAAAAAATGAAGTCTGGGTAGAATGTGGATTAGTTAACTGCAACATCATCACAGGAAAAAAATACCATTCGAAGCACAAATACCTATGTAGAATACCGCTTTCAAAACTGATACCAGTTCATTGCTACATCACCTCGAGGCAGAATGCCAATTGAAGCCCAAATACTTTGACAAAAGAAGGCTTGGTGTGAATTACATCATTAACCAGGTCACGGTGCTTGGAGATATGTATCCATTAAACTAATTGGTTTTTGGCAAACTAATCCTCAACCCCCCCTCCTCCTCCCTTGGTCTCCCTGCCCCCCCCCCTCCCCCCCCCTCCCCCGGGGAAAACAACTGGCCATGGCACCTGGGCCAACAAATGACCCCACGTGACCTTTTGTGTACTGCTTCGACCTCGTATGAGTGCAGCTGCTCTTGGGTGTAACGTTATATGTTATTTAGTCTTTCCAATATTGGTAGAGTCCTTTTTATCGTTAATTTATTTCTTTATTATTTTTTGTATTAGTGATTATCTTCTTTCTGTATTTCCCATTATCTTCTGTTACTTCTTTCTGATGAACGCCGTAATATTCTTTGGAGGATTGAATTTAAAGTCAGTGGCCTCTGTGGAGGCTTGTTCCAGTTAATATGTGTCATCTTTTGAATAATAATAATAATAATAATAATAATATGAAATTTAAGTCAGTGGACCCTGTGGTGGGCTTGTTTCATATGGATATGGTTCATCTCCTGAATAATAATAATAATATATCTAGAAATACAGACTTTTGATTGAAACCTCGTCTCATCCAGGTTAGGCCTACGATAATAACATCATCAAACAATTTGTTTCCTGTTTCTTTTTTGTTTTTTGTTTTTTTCGGATATTAGCAACATATGGCCCCCGGTGGTCCAGAGGTTATGATGCGAGAATTGGAAGGGTTTTTGGCATAAGGGGTTTTACGTCCTCGTTAAAATGGGCATAAATGAGATAAGATGATTTTTAAGCACTGGGTGGCGTCATCAAATTTCCCCAGACACTGTATGAGGAAACCATTTTTCATTTTTGCCTGTATCTTTTTAACTTTATTTTGACAATAAATGAATAAAAAAAAAAAAGGGTTAGTTTGAGTTAAAGAGCATTTTCACATATGCTCCGTCCAAGAATAGTGTTTTGATAGGTTTTATTTGGACATTTAAATTCCAACAATGTTTTTCTGTTATTTTAAAAAAATCGTTTTCCCAGTAATAAGTTATTTTTTTCATTTTAGAAATTGTAATGTTAAAGAATAGTTGATTATTTTTTTAACGTTTGAAAATCCAGGAAAGTTTTGATATTTTCGGATTTATTAAAAAACAAATGGGTATTTATTTTTGTAATTGAAAAATGTAGCGGATATTTTCATTGTTATAATAGATAAATAAAAACCGACAACACTATATAACATTGCCAGCGAAGGGACTACACTTTTGAGAGAGAGAGAGAGAGAGAGAGAGAGAGAGAGAAAGGGCACAAGGTGGTCGAGGTCCTTGTCCCACTGCTCTATGCCCCAGTGGCGTCTGTGGTTAGAACGCCCCCCCCCCCTCCCCTTCCCCCTCATTCGATCTGCCCAACAAAATTCTTTTTAGGCCTAGTCACTTGGCTATATAATATTTAATCCCCGCCAAGCGGAACCCTGTGACGTCATACACGTGTTGGCGTGACGTCATAATTATAAATCTGTCACCAAGATTCTTGAATGCTTCTGATGAGTTGAAAGTTAAGACTTTTTTTTTCCAGGTCAATTCGAAATGCCTGTTGGGTGTCTTGGCCTATACAGAAGGCCTATGGAATATTGTATGTAAGGCTTATGGAATATTCTATGTAAGGCCTATGGAATATTCTATGGAAGGCCTACCACTGGCACGTCCTTTTTTTTTTATATATTGTGAGGTCACCTCATTATATCGGAGATTTGAATTGCCTTTTCAAAAGAGAATAATATGGCCGTTCTTGTGCATTTCATTTGGTTAATTAAATTTGGGGAGGTGGGGGGGATAGACGCCTTGGTCGTAGGCCTATATTGATTTTTTATGTAGTTTTTTAGTAGGTTTTGAAGATTTTTTCATTGGCATTTTCATTGGAGCTTTTATTTTGTTCCTCATTTGTAAGCTTGCTTTAATTTTCTAGGCATTTTGTTTGTATAATTATATTTAATGTTCCTATTATAATATTTTCGTATTAAATATATATAAATAAATATATGCCGCCTGTCGTATACTATATATTTTCCTTCTGCTTTTATGTACATTAATATTTTTAGCCATTTTTATATAACATATCCCTATCAGGTACAAATACATAAATATAATGCATTCTCCTCTTTCTTCTCCAACCAGCGGTGGGAGTTACTCCTGGTGTCGAAATTGGCCTGGGACTTGTCTCCGGTGACGGCGGGAGATTTCATGGACCACCTCCTCAGGCGGCTCCCCTCCAGAATAGGCAGGGAGCCTACTGTCAAGAGGCACGCCACAGTCTTCGTCGCCCTGGCCGCCACCGGTAAGTCAAAAAGGGCAACGCCCCCTTTTTCCACCTCCCACAGCTTGTCAGTCGCAAGTTTTGTTTACATTCAGACAGACTGGGGCGTTCGGTCGCCAACGCACCGCAGCTAAGACACAAATGTAAACATTGGCATGTGGATTCCTTAGACAGTTTGATGAAGCGGCGAATGGTCCTTCTTAAGCCTTCCCAATTAATGTCAGCCTTTAGAGGCCTTTAGCTTGATGTCTGCCCTCCCTTCAGACTGACTGACTGACTGACGCGTCAGCGCCTCCAGTGCTACTGACGATTAAAAAACAGACGAAAAAAAAAGCAGGTAGATTCGCCTGACAGTTATAAAGTGACAGTATGCCCCTCTTAAGCCTTCCCAATTAATGTCAGCCTTTAGAGGCCTTCTTTAGATTGATGTCAGCCTTCCCTTCAGACTGACTGACTGACTAACGTCAGGGCCTTGGCTGACGATGACAGCGTCGAATCCACATGCTTTTGCAACAATCAGACGTCAAGTTATTGCAGTGTTAATCTCATTCGTCCAGTTGGTTCTGCTGTTATTATGTACCTGTCGAATTGTTCAGGTGTCGCTGTTCGACGTAAGTTGATATTGGATGTTTTGTGTTGTTGTAATTTGTTTTGTTGTGATATAGCCTCAGATACTCTGCAAGTCGTGATTGGGGTTATGAAAATAATCAGTGATTAGTTAATCGACGCGAGATCGAGCTGTCAAAACCATGTTTGCTTTAATAGTTGAGATAATCAGCCTTCGGTAGGTCCAGATTATCGACGCTCAATACACAAGGCTTTATCTCGCTCATGAGTACTGATTCGCCACTGTTTTATAAGGTGTCAACACCTTTCCATGTCCCCCCCCCTCCACCCCCCTACCCCCTTCCCCAAACACCGAGGACATACGATAAACAAAGCTACGACAGCTGCTGAGATTTAGAGGCTATCTGGCGGCTGGTTTTGTCGAAGGGGTTCCTCAGGGGGTGGTTCGTAGGTCTCCCCTCCCCCCCCCAACCCCTGGCAATTATTAGGCAATACTCATCAGAGGCCAAAAAGGTCCTCCCTTGTCCGCCCCCCCCCCCCTCCGGCCTTCAGCACCCCCCCATTCCCTTTCGCGCACGTGGATCTATTCAATAGTTGTCTGATGACTGAGCGCCACCCCTGCCCCACTAACCCCTGTCCTACCCTGTGGGATCTATCCCCCCCCCCTCCCACAAGTATATCAAGGATTATTTCCATACATTTGTCCCAAATTTAATGCGTTATTTAGATTGGCCCCCTCCCCCCTCCCTCCCACCCTCTCTCCACAAACTCACGATTTACTTCCTAGTCACGTACGTAATTTTGTCAACAGCGTTATGGACACACACACACACACACACCATTTCCCGTGCAACATCATCATCATCATTCGTCTGAGCGAATTTGGAAGGGTCCAGGTCCACACCCCGATCGATCTGCCGATAGGGAATTAGAGCTGCGACATGTGCGCCCCCCCCCCCCCCCCTTTTTTTTTTTATAAGTATTTCACGTTCTTGCCTAATTTGACTTAATGGCGACCTCGTTATCAGCCGTTTTTTTCTCGACGTCCAGCGCATCCAGAAGTGTGATTTCGGTCCTCTGGGATGTTGGTGTGTACGTGTGTGAGTGTGCATATGCGTGCGTTCGCGAGCGCTCACCATTGCGGGAAAACGGTGGTTAAAATCTCCCGGATTGTAGGCACCCCTCTGCCAGCTCGACCAGTCGCGTTCCGTCAGCCAATAGGAGGGCCGGATCGCTCCAGCTGGCACCCGCCGCCGGCCAATCAGCGGCCGTGTATAGCCAAACAGATGGATGGGACTTCAATGCGCGACCTATCCAAACTTGCTCTGGCTGGGTCCCTATAGAAAAAGAGAGAGAGAGAGAGAGAGAGAGAGAAAGAGAGTCTGCTCCTGCCGCCGGCTGGTGTATTATTTTATATTGTAGGGGGACAAATGCACGCATTGAGAGAGAGAGAGAGAGAGAGAGCTCTGTTTGATTGCACGATATCTCAGGCACGTATTGTGACTATGACCGTGCTTATTGTAGTTCTAAGGGGGCAGTGAGAGATGACTTCAGCTGTAGATACTTGTTATAGTAGGGATTGGGGTATACGTACTTGTATGGGCATTGCTCATCAGAACCCGGCAGATGTACAACGTACCCCGACGGGACTTCGGGGGAATATTTGCTACAGAGGACCAAATCCCGTATATGTGATTATATGTGAGCGCGCCCTTGAGGAGGGCTCGTGTGTATTTGCTGTAGGGCTCCAGATGTCTGTGTGTGTGTGTGTGTGTGTGTGTGTACGTGTGTGTATTCAGGGTTATTGATAGGTGACAACTGCTGGTGGGTAAGGACACCTGAACGTCAGAAAAGTGCGGGCCCGTGGACAGACAGCTTGCGTCAAAGAAAAATCCATCGCCTCCTGTTTATCAGGGTAGTCGCTGTAGAAGTAACATGTTTATGATACCAACATGAGAGAGCACACCCGCCTGAGGAGGAGGAGGAGATGGGGTAGGAGGTGAGGGACATGTTACGAGTATATAAGCTGCTGGGCACGAAGCAGAACGGCTGAGTCATGCCCATGGAGTGAAAGATTATTATTGACTGTTTTCGAGTTTCCTTGCCCCCAAAAGCTCGGGTATACCCAGAAGGTGAAATAAATAAGTGTTACCGAACCACCACCACCACCACCACCGGCTTTTCAGATGCCCAAATGCCCACCTACCCCCTACTACCCGTACCCTCCCTACGCAATGAATAGCCCTGGGTATACACACACAGCTCCTTCACAAAAATGTGTAAATGTGTAAATCTTTAAGCTGCTCAATTGGTAAGGAGGTAAAAGGGAATCTTGGGTCGATCTTTTTCATGTAACCATTTTTTTTTTTTTTTTTTTTTTTTTTTTTCAAAAGGACACTGAGATATATACCCTTATGTTTTCCCGTTTCCTTTTGGGATTTTCGATTTTATTTATTTATTTATCTATTTCTCTGTTTATTTATTTATTTAGTGCTGAGATTGTCAGTCCAAATAGGGCTGCAAAGGCGCTTTTTTTTTTCTTCTTTTTTTTTTTTTTTTGAGGAGGGTATTTCCTGTAGAACTGAACTTGAAAGGAAATTCTTGATGTCACTTCCTGCATGGCTCTCTCTCTCTCTCTCTCTCTCTCTCTCTCTCTCTCTCTCTCTCATACAGCGTTCCTTCCAGTACCAAGAATTTAGTAAAGAATTTGTATTCGTTATCACTGAAGAATGTATAAGTGATTCTCTCTCTCTCTCTCTCTCTCTCTCTCTCTCTCTCTCTCTCTCTCTCTCTCTCTCTCTCTGTTATTTATCATATTGATCTATGCCTCACCTTTTGATTGGTCGATCTATATTTCTTTTACGTTAGCATTTTTCCTTTCTCATTATTAGGGGGGGATGGCGGGACGGGGGTGTCGATTTGGGGCATAAGATGAAAGGGTTTAGCTTGGGACCTTAGTACCGGTAGATGGGTCTGCCCACCCCTCAAAAACACCCTCTCCTTAATCGATTTGCATGAGAATGTGACTTTGAAGGAGTCTCTCTCTCTCTCTCTCTCTCTCTCTCTCTCTCCTCCTCTCTCTCTCTCTCTCTCTCAGTTCTGAGATATGATTGTGTTCAACATCCTTCAAAATAGTCTTGTGGTTTTTATGTCGTTTTTGTCACTCCTACAAAGTTCTACAAAGTACACTTCTCTTCCGACATTTTTCCTTCCTCCTCCAATGGGCAAGACTTCACAGTTTATGGCTCCTTCGAGGTTTATTCCCCTTTGGGGTTTTTTCCTGCTAGTTTTTCCCCCCTGCTTCTTCTTTCCCCTCCTTGCAAGAAGTGTCCTTGAACCTCCAGCTGACTGGAGTTATTGCGGAAGAAATGGACAAGGGTCATATATGTACTTATGTCATTTTTTCCCCACCAGTGATTTGGTTTGTGTAAGGACCTCTTCTTGATTTGGGGGAGGGGAGGTTTCTGTAGGACCTCTTCTTGAGTCCTCATCAATTTTTTTTAAGGGGGGGGGGGGTGAGGATCAGAGTACTTTCCGTTTCAGGGACCCCAGGAGAATAAGAAAAAGAAGGAGTACTACCTTCCTTTCAGTTAAGTACTTAGTGAGTGAAGCCCAGTTGTAAAAAATATCAATTTTTATCAATTCTGCAAAGGTATTCATTCATTCATATTGCGTCATGGGTACCAAATATAAGAACAGCAGTTCAAGATGATTCCAGCCCTCTGAAGATAGCATCTTGGAGCACATTTACAAACCCCACAGCTGTTACTTCGACGAGGATAAAAGCATATTACACATGGCCGGTACTTTTATCAACTTAGTTTTTTTTTTTCATAATACTCAGAACAGGGCATGCGTAGAATTGGCCAGCCAAACCCCCACCCCCCTCCTCACCCCCTTTTAGCGAATAGGTGAACGTTTGTTGCATCTGCAATGTGGAAATCGTTGATTATGCAATGAGCGGCTAACAATGAAGTCGTACAAAGGGAACGAAACCACTTTTCTAAATAGTTATGTTAACCGAGGCCTTTGAAGAATTTAGCATTGTAACGTTTTCCTTTGAAATAGAATAGTTAAACGTTTCGTGCGACGATTTTTTATGCTATTCCAGCAGGCTGAAGTAAAAACAGGCAACGTTTTCTTATGAATATTAGACGTTTTTTTTTAGAAGGGTTTCATCATAGATAACGTCTGAACCACTTGCCATAAGATGTTTTGGAAGATGAAATTGACTTTGAAACTCAGTTACAATCAAGCTTCATGTATGCAATACACACAGTGGGACATCAGGTCTTTCATTCATGACCTGGTAACTTTACCCATGACATAAATCTGGCACTAGTAAGCTTGGCATTTGGGTATTCCAGTCAAAATTGTATACAGTACCAACTGGTAGCGTTACTTGACAAGCATTGGACACTAGTTAGCTTGGCATTTGGATATTTTAGTTAAAATTCCATGCACTACATATTAAGACATCAATGCCATGGGTACCAGTAACCTTGGCATTTGGGTATCCCGTCAAAACCCAAACCAGTTAAAAAATTCCTTGCAATATATACTGGAACATCAGCTCTTCCATTGATACAATGCTAACATCATTACCAAGAATCGGGCACTAGTAACATTGGCATTTTGGGTATCCGCGCCAAAACCCAAATCTCATGTCGTCGTTCCCCCCCCCCCCCCCCCCCCCCCCCCCCCCCCATGGAAACCTTGTATAGGGCATCGCCATCACCTTTGTTGACACAGGAGGCCTCCATGTAATCAATCCAGCGGGCAGCCTGCTGGAAAAAGTCCATTAGCGGACGAAATGGTAATTGGCCGAGTGACAAAAGGAGGGTTCTCTCTGATTCTCGAGGGACTTTTTAAGTTTGTAGTGGCATTCAAACGAAGCCACTACAAACTTTTTAAGTTTGTAGTGGCATTCAAACGAGGTTGTCTGTTTTAACTATTGGTTGAGGATTTCTGAGTTTTATTTTGTGTGTGTTTTCTGTTGGGTTTTGAATTGTACTATTGATGTTATGTAAGTGTGTGAGAGCTTCTTGATAATAATAATACAAAGACTGTTGACGAGGACGGACAGCCTTATTAAATAATATAATAATAAAAATAATAATAATAATAATAAGTAATAGTAATAATAATAATAATATAGTAGTAATAATGATGAAAAGTGAAAGATAGATAAGTATATGAACATTAACGTACATATGACTATTATTATTATTATTATATTATATTATTATTATTATATTATTATTATTATTATTATTATTATTATTATTATTATTATTATTATTATTCCATGCGCACCCTAACACATCATACATCATGTCCTCTCTTTTTGTTTCTTCTTCTTCTTCTCCATGCCCAGTTTTTTTCATGCCCATTCCCTCTAACTACCATCATCGGCTAATATCGGTTTGTGAAAGCCCCCCCTAAAAAAAAAAAAGAAAAAAAACTAATAACTCATCCCACTCGTGAATGCACTTGCAAAAAAAAGAGAAAAAAAATACTCCATTGAAAAAAGTACCCAGCCCATTTGAGAATTTTGAGCAATATTTTTAGCTCTTTTTTTTTTGTCCTACCGATTTTGCAACAATGAATTTTTTTATTTTTTTTATTTTTTTCCTTTGTGCCGATTTGCAACTGAATGACCGCCCTTTTGTCATACCCAGGGGCGTTGAAGGGCAGGTCATAGATGCCCTCAAATGCCATAGTAGACGCTGCTGGCTGGGTATGGGAACGAATTCTCGTGGCCGGGGCCAAGAAGCCTGAAAAAGCCTTTCAGGTGTGCAGAAATTAGGGCATAAGCATAAATCATGGGGGGGGGGGCGGAGGGGGTTTGGGGGAAGGGGGGTTTCAAAGCCGCAAAATGCTGGCTCTCGCTCTCAGCAACCCACCTGTTTATCATTTTTTATTCTTTTTTTTTTTTTCGAAACGATCTCATTGTGGTGGTAGTGGTAACCTTTTATAAAAAAAAAAAAAAAAAAAAAAAAAAAACTTGCGCGCGAGTTTGAAGGGAAACTCGAACGTTTATAATCATAACGCTGTCAGGGCAGCGAGCGAGTGTTGTGTATTTTTTTTTTTTGTTGTGCCCCTTCCATTTTTATCTAGTTCGGTTTTATCAATTTTTTTTTTTTTGGGTGGGGTGGTTTGTTTACAATATCGCTTTGCTGTGGGTTTATTAAAAACTAGTAATATATATTATATAATTATATATATATATATATATATATAAAATATATATATATATATAGATATATATATTATATATATATATATATATATATATATATATAATATAATATATATATATATATATGTGTGTGTGTATGTATGTATGTATGTATGTATGTATAATGGAAAAAATATGATGTATTGAAGCTACTGGTATCTACTTCTTTTCCTCAGTACACACACACACACACACACACACACACACACACACACACACACACACACACACACAGAATGTGTCTTAAGGTCCTTAAAAGAGAGTATTGAATAACTGCCTCGTCGTAGTAGTAGCTAGCCAGATGGTAGGTGTGCCCGAATGGTGACCGTAGTGTGGGCATGTGGTCTCACGAGTGTATTTAAGTGTTGGGCTGTGTACACATAGCACTTACATGCGTTTTGGGTGTGTGTGTAGATGGTATGAGTGCATTAAGAGACTGTGTGTTTATGAGTGTATTTAAGCATACGCAAAAGCAGGTCAGGTCGTTTGAAGGGAATTCAGTTGACCTCACCATAAGAACTTCCTCAAAGGAATCAGCAACAACTTGCAAAGTTCCCCCAAGGGGCACCTCTCAAACGCCCTCGCTCGCTCGTGCCTTGGGTTAATTGGTCCGTCGCCTCGCCTCTGCCCTAGCATAGGGTAGAGGGGGTCGGGGGGGGGGGGGGGGGCGGGGGGGGAGGGGTGGGGCCAAACCAAACTGAGCATTTGAACCCAGGCTACTTATTAGCGGCGTCTTAGACTCGTGGTCGAGAAGGAGGAAGACGAGGACGCCTTCAGTTTTGCAGTTAGAATCGGACCTCTGGTGTTTTCGGGCCATCGTAAGAGGACACGCGCGCCAGCTGACGCCTTTCGTCGCTTAGTTCACTATATAGTGCCCTGGGGCAGGCAACCGGTTTATTAATCTATCCCCCCCCCCCCACCCTCCAACCCCCACCCACCCCAATACTCTTGCAATACCCGTATATACCCGGGTCTATCCTGACGCGGTACAGCTACGGTAGACGTGAGTTATTTATAGCCCAAGTTGGTTCGAGTGGAGCGATCAAAGAATCTGGGAGTTCTTGATGTCTGTCAAATTAGCTTCGGTGTTTTGCTTTATAATTATCTCTTTCCCAGAGAGAGAAGAGAGAGAGAGAGAGAGAGATCAACAGGCTATCATTACGTTTTGAAATTATCACGAATTTTATATGGTGGAAAACACATTGAGAGAATATTGATTCTCTCTCTCTCTCTCTCTCTCTCTCTCTCTCTCTCTCTCTCTCTCTCTCTGTCCAAGCACGGCCAAAAACTGTAGTGACAGCCAGTGTAGTTATTGATTCACAGGTCAAGAGGGATATTTATTAATTCAAGTCACAGGTCAACGGGGGACAGTAAAATTTTAAAAGAACGCCTGTTGTTTCGTGTCTTATAGAAATAGAGAGAGAGAGGTTGGGGGGGGGAATGGTTATCAGCATTGAATTTGCTCATCACCACGAGCCCAGATATTAAAAAGAAAAAAAAATGATCCATTCGTCTCCGGGCAGGTATCAAATGACATTTCCAAAACGTCGGATCCCTTGAATAGTATATAGGACCCGTCTGAAACCCGCATCTTTCCAGTTTCCAGTCCGCTCGTATTGTACTTAAGCCTATTGCTAGGAAAGGTCTTCAAGACAACCAGACAAGACTCTCGGGGATCCTCCTACTTGCGACGGGGGTGCCCAAGGGCCGAATTCCCTTGGGCCACCTCGTGGAAAAAAGGGGGGCGAGAAAGAGGGCCTAAAAATTCGTGAGCAATACAACGGGGTGATTGGACAGCCATCTTTATCATCATCTTCAATGGAGTCCCAATCCCATAGATGAGATCTTCATCGCCGAGATATTACGACAAGGAGGAGGAGGAGGAGGCTCTCTCTCTCTCTCTCTCTCTCTCTCTCTCTCTCTCTCTCTGTCTTCATTTCAGTATATCTCAGTGTTAAGTGTGAATTGGTCCACGCTAAATCATATGCACTTTTTCGTAAACCTCATATAATTGATCTCTCTCTCTCTCTCGTTTGAAATGTAACATGCAACCTGGAAGTACCTATTATCACATAACTGATATGTGAATACTTCTTATCTCGAATAGGTCCTCTTTATAAGATTATAGTTTTCTTGATTGATGCGTCGTAATCGACGTGTAACGACAACAAAAAAAGGACGGTCGGCGTTCTCTCGTTAGCAGCCTCCTTGTCAGATGCGACCAGATGGTGTCCAAACAGTCAAACATTCTCGCCGTCTACCTGAAATACACACCTGAGAGAGAGAAGAGAGGACGAGAGAGAGAGGGGGGAGGAGAGAGGGAGAAGGGGGAGCAGATTGAGAGAGAGAGAGAGAGAGAGAGTCCAGTCCAGACCAACATTCGTGATTTATGAATAGCGCGTCCACGCGCTCCTTTTGTGTGCGTACGGAGTGTCCTCGCTCACTCCTACGCACTAATCCTTGGGCAGGAGTCCCATCTCCTGAAGAAACAACGCCCCAAACCTCCTTCTACCTTCGTCAGTAGTAGTGGTAAAGGGGGCTCCCCTTCTGTGCCCTTTTGTTGACGTATAAGACCGACGTCTTCGTGTTTTGGAAGCGACCCCTTTTGTTATCCTGGAACAAGGCCCAGTCGTGTTCTGGAAGAGAGAGAGGTTTTTCCAGAAGGGGAGGTGGAGGTGGGGGGGGAGGGGAGGGGGTGGTTTAAAGAAATTTTCGGAAATTAGCCCAGCATTGTGCCCGTAGGACCATAAACGCATTCAGGGTCCAGACTGGAAAAGGAGATATGAACATCCCCAGCCCAAACGGTTCCATAGTTCCGTCTCAGTTTCCAATTATAACTGCCAATGTGTTTACAGAGGTAACACCCCCCCCCCCCCCCCCTCACCTCTATAGGCGTCTTGGAAGACGTTCTGTTAGAAGTCGTTGCCCTCTAGGAAGGGTTGTGGGGGGGGGGGGTGAGGTCTTTCGTCCTCATTTGAAATTTATTGAGACCTCCGACCTCCTATCCTGAGGTCCTACACCCAGGATGTGCCTCGTGTTAGGCTTTCCGTTGTAAGGTTTAGTTTCTAGACCGCAACGTTTGTGGACCCCGACAAACGTTTTGTGAGCTTCTAAAGCTTAAGACTTCCTGCCATTCACTAGTATTGATTTTCCTTCCACTTTGTTGTGCAGTTAAATGCCTTTTGTTGTCGATATACTAATGGCCAATTAGCAACGAAATTGTCAGGCCTGTACGATCTCAGGTTTTTTTTTCTGGCCAGCGTTGCATGAACTCTTTCAGAGGGCTCTCCTTTGATTGATCGTTTGAGGCCTATTGCTAAAACATCATAGTTTGTGAAGACGAACGAACATTCCTGTTAGAATCTAAAGTAGCTCTATTGAATTCTGATGTCTCGCTAAACCAAATGTAAGATCCTCGAATTCAGTGACGTCTCACTTGCTTTATGACACGTTTGCAACGCGTTCTACAACACCGTTCCAGCAAGTTTTGTCCAGCAAATTCCAGCAGCAGCAGCAGCCTAAGCAGAAGGAGAAAGAACTCCCTCAGGTTATAAACGACACAATTCCAGCACGTCTTGTTGAGCGAATTCCAGCATTTCAGCAATAAGAAAGAACTCCTTCAGATTATAAACGACACGATTCCAGCGCATCTTGCCGAGTGGATGCCAGCATTCCAGCAACAAGACGCCCAAATAGATGGAGAAAGAACTTCTTCAGGCTTTAAACGGCACCATTCCAGATCATCTTGCCGAGCGGATTCCACCATTCCAGCACAACTTGCCGAGCGGATTCCAGCTTTCCAGCAACAAGACGCTTAAGTAGATAGAGCAAGAACTCCTTCAGGTTATAAACAACACCATTCCAGCGCACCGAGACATTCATTCAGGTTATAAGCAACGCCATTCCAGCGCATCTCGCCGAGCAGATTTCCAGCATTCCAGCAGCGGCGAAACTCCCTAAACAGATGGCAGAGGAGGCAGAGGTGGGCGAGCATCTTCTTCAGGTTGTAAAACGTCCCCTTGCTCCTCTCCTTTTCTTCTCTGCCGAAGGAATGTCAGGTGCTTAGAAACGGGAGTTATGTCTTCCTCTTTTCATTTTGCGTCTTTGGGGTGCCCCTAGTCCTCCTCCTCCTCCTCCTACTCCGCCTCCTCAGAAAGGCCCCTCACCTCACCCACTCCTCAGGTTTTTTTTCTTTTTCTTTTCCAGACTACATATCCTCTTGTTGCCCAGCGAGCAGAGGATCTCGGTGGAATCCTTTATTGTCTATTGAGCCTATTCATCGTAGAAGGGAGTTTTTTTTTTCTTTCTTTTCGTTTTTTAGGCTCTCTCTCTCTCTCTCTCTCTCTCTCTCTCTCTCTCTCTCTCTCTCTCTCTCTCATTAATTGTATATATTTTCAAATAGATTAGGCAAACACCACTTTGATTACACATTATTGACACTGTACTCATGTATTTTTTTGTACAGCTTTTACAGCCATTGACACGGAATTCTGTTATTAATATTCTTTATTCATGAAAGTCTCGTACGAAGCATATACTCTACTCTTGAAGCATAAGATTTATTATACAAATTAAGCACCCTTTCTTTTCCATTTTCATTGTGAAGATTTAATTTTTAGTCCGTGTGATGTATCTGTGATCGTGTACCCATCTAGAGGCGTAATAATAATAATAATAATAATACCCTTTTTATTGAGATACAATTCCTTAATTATCACAACAGAGCTGAGAGAAATACATTTGCCAACGTCATTTATCTGTGTGCCCCCACTGATCAACTTAATCATCAACACAACACCTCCCTTCTTCCTGTCAAGATACCTGGTGGCCCTTCTAACCCCCCAAAACGAAGGGATATGAAATATATCTCAAACGGTTTTGGCAGCACCGGCAGCATCTGCCGCCTGACCCTCCTCTTTTGCTTGCCCGAGTTATAAATTGTCACGGAGAGCAACGGTCAAGATCAGTTACAAGCTCGGCGGTGTCCCCAGAGGACCGACTATAGGACTTGGTCGTTAACTCGCGGTTTTCCAGATATGCGTCGAGGTCTGTTTCTTTTAGCTTATATGTGTGTGTGTGTTAGCTTAGAGATGCTTTGGTTTTGGGGTCGTTGGGGGGGTTTTTGGGGAGGGTTGAGGTGGTTGTTGTGGGGGAGGGGAGTTTGGTCTGACGGATGTTGAGGTTTTGGAAAACGTTGGTAGGGGATACTAAGAAAGAAGGGGTTATATCTTAAAGATGTTGTTTTAAGGGGGTGGTGGGGTGGACTTTGGGTTGTTTTAAAGGGGGGGTGGGGAAGCCTTGGTAGATAATGGTATATTTTTGGAGGTTTGCTGTGAACGTAAGGGGTTTATCGTAAGGGGTTTTATGAGGGAATGGGTAGGGCCAGTTGTATCATCTTGTAATGATTGCTTCAAGTCGTAGGTTGATAATAATCATTCGTAGGGGTCGCTTCGTCGGATCATAGGTCGGTTAGGACCCGCCAAATCCTCCTCCTCCTCCCTCTCTCCCTCCCCCTCCCTACCGACCTCTTGTCATCCCACAACAGTCGTGCCACGGAACCGCAGCGTCGTAACCGCCATCATGAGCCTGACCACATCTCTCTCTCTCTCTCTCTCTCTCTCTCTCTCTCTCCTAAGATCCTTTTGAGTCCTACTGCCTCTTCCCTTTCCCGCTTCTCGTCCTCCTCCTCCTCTTCCTTCGTCTTCTCTCTCTCTCTCTCTCTCACTCTCTCCCTTTTCCATTTGCGGTATTTGCACAGGGATTAACATAGGGGGGAACTGTAAGCCTCCCTTTCAAAAACGGCCCACTCTCTTCATTTGTCTCCTAGATCAACCAAAGGGCCGCTGGGCCGATGTATTTAAACGGTCGAAGCATATTTTTAGGCTTGTAATATGTGTATGTGTATGTGTGTGTTTGTATGTGTTAGGCACTGGCTTCCTGAAGAAAAGAAATGTATGATTTGTGTGCCCCCAAGTTTTGTGGCCCCTAGCTGGGGGGAAGGCCTCCTTCCTGGCAGGAGTTTTCAGGTCTCATTTTGTTTAGGCTTGTATCTATGTATGTATGTATGCGTTATACGTCGACTTCCTGAAAAGAAATATATATGATTTGTATGCCCCCATATTTTGTGGCCTCTAGCTGTGGGGAGAAGGCCTCGTGTAAGGATTTGATCTGGTGAGTTTTCAGATCTCATTTTGTTTGGCGAGGTTTTGGCAAAAGGCCGTCCGCTTTTCCCTCTTCCACCTAAAGTTCGATTGCGGGAAAAAGAGCCCCCCTTTTGTTGCGAAATTAATTCTCCTTTTTGAGCGAAAGGTCAGACGAAAATGATGGGCCCCTCGCTGGGATGACTCCAGCCTCTTTTGTTGTGGTAAAGGTCCGAACCAGAACGTTATAGCATTTGTGTTACGTACCCAGTCGATATGGATACAAATGAATTAATCCTCCCTCCCTGGGGGACACCCCCTGGCCCTTCCTAGCACTACACACACACACCTTCCGTCCAGCCATTGGGAAGGGAACAATGCCAGACAGCATCGCCTATTGACAGACCGACAACCCAACCACACAGACTATAGTTCTCCGCGTCTTAGACGCCGACAAAGAGGAAACGGCATCACCACACGAGTCTTACAAGGGATCGAAGTTTCCACGGAAAAGAGAAGGGTCTTCTGCGTGGGTTCTTTTTCTGCCCGTTCTTGGACGTTGTTCCGGTCTCGTTCTCCACTGTCTTGTTTACTTAAACTGTCATTTTTGTATTTATTTGTTCGTCGATTTATTTTTGTCTTTTCTGAGAACTGATCTCTTCTTTCTGTGTTTACTATTACCATTGCTTTTTTTATCTTTTTTATTGATTTGTTAATTCAGTGTTTTCTTTTCGAATGACTGATCTCCTCTTTCTGTATTTCCTATTACCATATTCATTGGAAACTTTAATGCAAGCCAGTGGCCCCTGTAGGGGGCCTTGTTCCATATAAGTAAAGGTTCATGTTCGGGATAATATTAATAATAATAATAATATGAAATTCAAGTCAATGGTCCCTGTTTGGGGCTTGTTCCTTATGAATAAGGTTTATGTTTTTAATAATAATAATAATAATAATAATAATAATAATGATAATAATGCTATGGGACAAGGTTCAGTTCCCATAACTTGTCTGTCCCCACTTTCAAAAAAATATTACCCATAAACGTGACTTGTTGATCAGATGCGCTTCAATCTTTATGTTCGATTAGATTAACGGTTATAGTTTAGTTTCCCACGACACTAAGTCGTCCACTCGTTAAAGACTGAAGCCGTTAATTTGAGGCGTGCAGAGATGCCTCTAGAATTTTTGCGCATAGCTGTCCGGGTCCCCCTTAGGAATTATAGGCGTCAGGGGCCTAGGTATACGTAGGCCCGTTGACGTCCACAGAGGGGAGGTGCTGATCTATAGCGTCCGGCGACGTCGAGGGGAAGTCAACGGAAAAACAGGGGAGTATTAGAGAGAGAGAGAGAGGAAGCTTTTGAGTTATAGAAAACGGAAGTTCGACTTTTATAGAAAACAGAAGGCGGATTGGTCACATTGACAGATACGCGCGGGCATATGTGTTGCGTTCCCATCCGCGCATGCGCGCTTTTTTTGTTGACGTTTCTTGACCATCGAAACTTGACGTATCGTAGGAGACATTTGATAGACGGAAATACAACGGCGAGAGCGTGACGGACGGACGTGTGTGCGCACTTACCAATCGGCGTAACTAACCGCAGAGCGCGGGACTATCCGGAAGTTAAGTTTTGTGTGCTGTGCTTGGCCCATCCTTACCCCTCCCCCGCCCCTGAGGTCCATCCCACCCTAGGGGTATGGGGGAGGCTGAATTTGGGTGGGGGTGGTGAGTGATAGGACCTATACTATTTGGATGCTGATCTCTCTCTCCTCTCTCTCTCTCTCTCTCTCTCTCTCTCTCTCTCTCTCTCGTTTCAGTGCCATCATTTATGGGGAGGTGGTGGTTTATGATTGTCGCACCTGCCATCTGCCCCCCCCCCCCCCCCCACCCCCCCCCCCCCCCCTCTCTCTCTTCTTCTTCTGCTCTCTCTCTCTATCTTTCTCTCTCTCGATGCGCAGGTCACGGGGAGATGACCTGGCCGGATATAAGAACGGAAGTTAGGGGGAGGAAATATAGATGATTTATAATACGTATGGGAGAGTCAGAGGGATATACTGACTATACTGGGAAATAAATATGCTACAATTAATATTACAAGTTATATTTTAGTTAGTTACGTAAAATTTCCAGGCCTGGTCGGTTAAGGCGTCACTGAAGTCCTGATTTCTCCTCTGTGCGCCGGTTCGAATCCACGAGAGGATGAAATTATCAGCTAAAAAAAATTCCCCTTCGGTTATCATATTGAAAATGAATTCGTTCCGAGGTAGAGCGACTTGGATATTAAAGGATATCTGTAGCTTAATGCACATACATATATACTATATAAAGTCTATGGATATCTCATATATATTTGTTATGTACAAAGATTTAGTGTTTAATGTTTTTTTTTTTTTGGCGTGTGTAAACGGAAGTGCTTAGCCACCGCGCGTGTATAGGGCGTATCCTACTCTCGTGTCCTACGGCCAACGCCTCGCTCCTAAGCTCCGATTATGTCCGCTTACAGGACAGGAATTACAGGTACTACCTGTAACAGGGTGCCGACTTGTATCCTACCTGTAATTATATATAATATATATATATATATATATATATATATATATATATATATATATATATATAAGATATTGTAAATTCTTATGTATATTTATAGTCTCTCTCTCTCTCTCTCTCTCTCTCTCTCTCTCTCTCTCTCTCTCTCTCTCTCTCTCTCTCTCTCCCCAATCCCTCATTTACTTTTTTAAATAAAGTAATCCACCAAAATATATCCAACCCTGCAAGATTAATTATAATCAAGCACAAACCTGCCTTCTTGCCAAACATCCCATTTTTTTGTGCTTGAACGTGTATATGGTTGTGTGTGTGCGCGCGTGCGCATTGGCACGAGCGAGCTGGTTTTTCCTTCCGTCCACCCCTAGCCCGATTTTTTTTTTTTTTTTTCTTTCTTTTTTTCGTAATGGGCGAGGTGTTTATGTACGTGTGATGGGGGTGGAGCTCTCGCCGTGGAATGGAATGGTATAACATAGCATCGGTTTTGTCGGGTGGGTGGCTGGCTGGACGCCCCCCCCCCCCAACCCCCACCCCACGGGATTTAGGAAGGGGGTGGGAGGTTTGGTAGAGGGGTGCCACTGGCTCTTCATTGAATAGGGGCAGGAGAAAGGGGGACAGAACACGTGTGCATCTCTGCAGACTCGTTTTGGACAACGCTGTCTAAAACCCCGTGATTACTACTTTATCTCCCCCTCTCTATCATTGAGGAATTTCTATGCAGCCGTAGATAGTTATCTGGGGAGATTTCAATGACATTGAAGCTGCTATGGGATTCGTCAGTGGCTCCTTTTTTAGTATTATTATTTTTAGGATTTTGTCCTTTATTTCTATTGAAACTAAATCGACTTTAGATCTTAATTAAGTCCACTTTAAGATCTCAACCCAGATAAAAGTCTCATTGAAACGTGGGTCTTATACTTTGTAGCAAAACCGGAGACGGCTAATTCTACTGACAGTTTAAACTGTTAAGAGTTATACTTCCTTCAGAAGCCAAGCGTGGCCCATGTTGTATTTTGTTTTCTCATGCTTGACTTGGGCAATTTCGTTTCGTGGTCCATCATTTAGACGCTTGGTTGCCCTTCAGTGCCTCTTTGGGCATCTGCCGATTATGAGGGGGTCATCAAGGAATTGTCCCTAATTGTTTTTTTTTTTTTTTTGGTGGAGTGGGGGCGGGCATGGATGGGCTTTTTCGGATTTAGGGAGGGACGGTTATGCTGTTTACTAACTGTCCAATGGAGCTTTATGGCAGCAATCTGTATTTGAGTCTGTAAAATAAGGAATAGAGAGAATATTGTGAGAGAGCCATGTTTATTCCAAGATTCTGGAATTAACTGGAAAGATAAAGAAGTAACACTGGTAAGGCATGTCGCCCTTAAGAGACTAAGAAAAGAGCGATTGATATTTGAAAGAACCATGTTCGTTCCAGGATCCTGGAATCAGCTGAAAGGAAGGCCTTTGTATGGAATTGATAGAGAAAGCTTTGTAAAGATGCTGTCTGTAGCTCCAGACTTTGGAATTCAGAGAGGGAATTTTTGAAAGATCTTTAGTTCCTCAAGACTGAAAGAGAGAGAGAGAGAGAGAGAGAGAGAGAGAGAACCTTAGGCCTTAAGTTGTTCGTTCCACTTTTGAAATCAATTGGATGACTGGGTCCAGTTGCTTCCTTGTGTGTGTGCTTACTGGCCCGATGAAGCACCTTGGCCTCTTTTCCCCCACCCTCTTTCTAGGGAACGTCATTTAGAGCAATGAGGTGCAAACTGGACATCTGCACGTACTGTCCAGTGAGTTTCCTCACGCCTCATCTCCTCCTGTAATGAGACTTCGGTGCGTTTCGACTTCCAATTCGTCTCACGAATGAGAAGAATTAGGCTTGTTTGACACAACTCCTTCTTTCGATCTTGTGTAAATTCACAACGCAATAATGTTTACAATCTGTTTGTCAACCACGAATGAGAAGAATTAGGCTTGTTTGACACAACTCCTTCTTTTGATCTTGTGTAAAGTCACATCACAGTAATCTTTACAATCTATTTATCAACAGTTTCCAGTCGTTACAGCAGTTTTAGATGTCCATAGACTTCCTTTTCACAACCCCTTCCTTCGTCCGCGTGTCAGTTTTGGTCACGTTATGACGCAATAATGTCTAAAATCTCTTCGTCAACAGTTTCCAATCAAAAACAGCATCGTTTCTAACTATACTGTTATAGTCTTTCGTCGGGAAATGCAATTACCGCCCCTTGGCCCAAGCACTGCATGCGGGTACTGTGCTTGCTGGTCGGTTCCTTTGTCTTGTATTTTTTCTTTCAAAGGGACGATGATGATGGTGACTTCGGTTCTGGGCAGCCAGCAGCCTTTGCCTGCTTGACTGGGCTTCCAAGAGAGAGAGAGAGAGAGAGAGAGAGAGAGAGAGAGAGAGAGAGAGAGAGAAGCTGCAGCAGCCATCTATTTCCACGGCTGCTCGAATTCTCATAAAGTTTGAATCGAGTTGACATAGCTAAGATTGGGTCCCTTTGAACGATGTCTTCTGGGTCTCACGACCGTTAAAGCGAGGTGTGTGCGTGTGTGTGTGTGTGTGTGTGTTGTTTCTCCAGGTGCAGTAGAAAAGGGGAACGGGAAGAAAAGGGACTTCTGGAACGGACACGTGCCCTCCTCTAGTGTCTTCTGCAACCCACCTTCCTCTACTCCCCCCTCCCCCCTTTGGCGTAACAGTTATGGTTTACTCTTATTTTCTTATTATATAGTTTGGCAATGGCAGACAGGAAATTTAAATCATTTTGATCTCTTTACCATATATACTCTCTCCAGTTGCTTGAGGTTCGACCTGCTCCTTTCTGTTGCTCTAATACTTTAAGACTTAGTGTTGTAGTACTTTCCTGGATTTTTTTTGTTTCTTCTGGAATTATAATACCTTGCTGGAATTGCCATGCATTTCCTTCTGGAGTTGTAATAGTACCTCGCTGGAATTGCGATACCTTTCCTGCTAGAGTTGTAATACCTCGCTGGAATTGCGATACCTTTCCTTCTGGAGTTGTAAAGCTCGCTGGAATTGCGATACATTTCCTTCTGAGTTGTAATACCTCGCTGGAATAGCGATACCTTTTTGTACCTTTTTGTAGTTTATTCCCTTTTCTTCCAGGTCCCTTCCACACTCCTCCTGAAGACCTCTCTTTTTGGCGTCTGAGGCACCGTCTGGGGTATGCAAACCGGTTTCAACCTCTGGTTGGATGATATTCTCTCTCTCTCTCTCTCTCTCTCTCTCTCTCTCTCTCTCTCTCTCTCAGTTGGGAGAGTCGAGGTTTATAACATATGTCATCTCCCAGACCCCCTGTGTTTGATTATCCACACTCAGATGCTTTCAACTGGGACGAATGCCGGTAATTTTAGACTTCTTCTTCTTCTTCTTCTTCTTCTTCTTCTTCTTCTTGAGCCTTTAGCAGTAAATCAAGCTACGAGGACAAGATGTGTTTAAGTATCAGAAAGTCTTTGGGATCTGGAAGCAGGAAGTGTGTGTGTGTGTGTGTGTTTTTTTTTTTTTTTTTTTTCCATCCTAATTTAGCCCAGTTTTTGTAGGATCATATTGTAAAGCAAGGATGTGCTTTTCAGTTTTATCCAAGCATATTGCTTCATAATTTGAACCTGCAATAAACTGGGCCAATTCAGGATAATAGTAGCACATAATTACAAAGCAGTAAAAAGACTCTTGGTAACTTTTATGGGGAGCTGTTGTAATATTCTTGAAATTAGAAGTATATGCTGTTTAAATCAAGTTTTGAATTTCTTAGCGACGAAGTAGACTTACAAGAATCTTTAGCAAGTCTGTGTGTGTTTGTGTCTATGTGACTTTTTGCATGTTCGGGCACATGTGCGGAATCACACATGTGTTTGTCACCTGCTGTTGACATCAAATTTCCACCAAATCGTAGTAATAGTTGAAAACGTATTTTGAGTACTAAAACGAAATAGATACATAGAAATCTTTGCTTAGTGTTAGTGTGTGTGTGTGTGCATGTGCGTGCATATACCTGCTCAGTCACACTTATTTGCCACTGAACATGTGACTTCGCCCTAATCCCATTCGGCAGGCAAAAATGTTTTTTTTTTTTTCCAAGAGGCAAAAGCAGGTAGTAGCAGTAGTAAAGGGGCTTTTGATCCAGCATCCACACACCTCAACAGGTAGATCGCAAGAACTTTGGAATATAATCTCCAGGAAGGTTCTTTCCTTCTCTGAAGAAAAGAATGTCGTTGGAGCGGACGGTTCTCTTATCTCACGAAAATAACCGATATGTGTTTGTGTATTTTTTTTTTTTTTATGTTTTTTTTTTTTTTTACTTTTATCCTCAAGTTTTCAAAGAAGACGAGAGAGTGAGAGAGGACCTTTTGAGTATTATAAGCGTATTTCCAAGGTTTTTTTTTTTTCTATCTTTCACTATTTCTGGTACCTTTTCGTGACTATTTTCAAGGTTATGTCAGTTTTTTTCTTCTATTTATATTGGATAAACTTATTTTCTAAAACACAAGGTGTTTTTTATTTTTTATGTATTATTTTAAATACGGATTTTTTTTTTAACGTACGTTACGTTATCTTGCCTAATAAAGTATCTTTCTAATTTGTTTTGCTTTATGAGTTTTTTTTAATTAAAACACTGATTTTTACCTTCCAAGAAATGAATAGTAAGTTATATATGAAAGCCGTTAACACCCCATTATTGTCTCAGCCTGAGTAGACTGCTTTTGACCAAAGAAAGGCGTAGAGAAATGCACGGACCTCTCTCCCCCTCCATTCCTCCCTCCCTCCCTCTTCTAGGCACCTTTGGATGTAGGATATGTAATTCCCAACGTCTAGAAATATGTATCGTTGTGCCCTGAGAGAGAGAGAGAGAGAGAGAGAGAGAGAGAGAGAATCACGTCTGGTACATATTGTCCAGGGAGGAAAACGCCTAAGTGGACGGCCTAGGAAGGTAGCCGTTGAAAAAGAGGGTATATATATACCACGTAGAGAGAGGGGTTGGTTGAACAAAAGCCCGGGGGAGAAGAGGGCGGGGGGGGGAGGTTGGGGTTGGTTCCGCTGGCAAGAGGAGTAACGGCTCTACAGTGAGTTGAGATAACTATATATACACCGTCCGTTGCCGGCGTTGAAGTCTCCGGAGGGCCGGCGGCTGCTTCTGGCTACAGTTTGCCCGAGTAAGACGACTGCGGGGTTTGCCGGATTGACAAGCTGTATAAAGAACTGAAGAGAGGCGAGAGAAGACGGACGGGATAGGAGAGACGAGAGAGAGACGGACGACAGGACGAGAGAGAGAGAGAGAAATATTCATTAAGGGAAAATAGAGAGATCCAGAAACGTGTTAAGAAAATCCGTTGAATTGTACAGCGGATACGTTATTCTTCAAGATTTGTCCTTACATCTCTCTCTCTCTCTCTCTCTCTCTCTCTCTCTCTCTCTCTCTCTCTATCTTTTACATTATTGATTGTTCCACTTCCTTTCATCAATCATTAAAAGTATAGATTCCCTCTTATCAAGGAGAGTTTTTTTTATGATAAAAAAATTCCTCACATTAGCATCAGCGTTTTGTGTCAATTATACCCACCGAAATATCACCGGGTATAAATAATTTCCGACGGAGAGAGAGAGAGAGAGAGAGAGAGAGAGAGAGAGAGAGAGAGAGAGAGAGAACAGTGGTTGTAAATCTTATGACCCTTTGTCAGGTGGGATTGGTTGGGAGGTGGGGGGGGGGAGCATTGTTGAAAGGGCATAATGTTCTTAACGGTCGTTATTAGGGTATAGCGCTGGGCAGGTCCGCCATGCCCCAGAAATGACATTTGCCATTTGATGGGAATTCGAAGGTCTGTTTTAATATATATTACCCCCCCCCCCCCACCTCCCCTCCCCTCTCTCTCTCTCTCTCTCTCTCTGGGTATATGTGCGGTGGCTTGGGCAAGCAGACTCAAGCGCACAGACGCGCAGACTTCTTTTCAAGTATGATGTCAGTGCATCTGTTTGTCAGGCCATTTCACGCATACGTGGTGCTGAGGAGAGAGAAGAGAGAGAGAGAGAGCGAGAGCGTGTATACTTAGGAGGTTTTGCAAGATGTTGACTTGAGCAACAAAGGGCGCCGTTTGAAAAGGCTTAGGACCGCGAGTTTTGTGCTCTTCTTCAAGGGTTGCTTATTTTCAAAGGGTCCTTCTTGCTTGTGTTTGTTTACCAAAAGCAAAAATGGAAGACGCCGAGAGTAAAGCAAGAGTGTATGTATGTATGTATGATGTATTATCTCCACAAATCTCCACAAAGGTACTCAGAGGGGGAGGCGCAACTTTTGGGAAGCTGTTATCGCGGGCTTTGATGCTTTCAGAAGGATGTGCTATGCTTGTTTGTGTGCGCGCTCTTGAACGCTTTCGGTATCCATTCAGTTGACCCTTTTGGTATTCGGGCTTCTTTGCCGGTTATTGCCTCTGCCAAGAAGGTTTTTCCTGTAAGTTTTTTCTTCTTTTTCATCCTTGTTTGCTCGCCAGCAGAATGACACCGAAAGGTATGTTTGGATTTCTACGAAAAACCTCTTAAGAGGCAGGACCCTTGACAGGCCACTAATGATTAGAAGTATGTCAAGATTTGATTGATTTATTAGTTCTTACTGGCGTCGCAACGACGAGGTTATTGACGCCGAATTTGGTCAAGATCTGAATGTGGATCACAGAGTTATTATTTCAAGAAAGATGGTGGATTTCTGTCTTGCAGCGCTCTTAGGAGAACGTTACATTCTATAATGAAGCTCAGTGTTGTTGTTTTTTTTTTTTTTTTTTTTTTTTTTTATGTTTGTCGTTGCTGATACGTAAGTTTGTTTGCTGCTGCTGCTCTCTCTCTCTCTCTCTCTCTCTCTCTCTCTCTCTCTCTCTCTCTCTCTCTCTTTCCTTCCGTACTTCATTCCCCATCCACCAGAAGATCCCATGACCAGATAGACCCCTTCTCTACTCAGTCGTCTCTCCGCATTGAAGCTCCCTCCGCTGCCAACGCCAAGGAGCCAGTTTTTACCCAAGGATCTCTCCTCCTCGGCCATTGCAAGAGGAGGAGCCTTTTTGGGTCTGACACCCGCTGGTGGGTTTGTCGGTGAATACCTTCTTGATAGTTCTCGGTCTTGTCATTAGGCCTCTTGTGCGGTAGTGTGCGCTTTTGACAAATTGCATCCGCTTCTAGAGAGTTTATGATGAGACGGGTGCATTTTGGTGGAGAAGGACGTGTGTGTGTGTGTGTGGAGGAGTGTGGTGGCCCGTGATGGATGGATGGACGATCTTCCTCACACCGTCTTCTTCTTCTTCTTCTTCTTTGGAAGGCCGCAAGGAATCGGAAGAGTATTAAAAAAGAAAAGGATGGTGAGTTTGAATCGAGACCATTCGTGATGGTTGAAGCCATTTTGAATTTTTGGCTTTTGACAAATTGCAACTCCCAAATGCCCAGAGGCATTCCTCCTCGCGTCAGCATCATCATTATCTTGCTAGCCAGTGCCCTGAAGCTAGCTGATGCCCCACGGCATTTGAATAGCCATGCCCGACTTTTATCTTTGGCTTTTGGCGAATTGCAACTCCCATGTACCCAGAGGCCTTCTTTCTCTCCTCAGCATCATCATCATCTTGCTAGCCAGTGCCCTGAAGCTAGCTGTGGACGCCCGGGGCATTTGAATAGCCATCATTCCCAGTGCGAGTGAATAGGGTCATAGCACTGCTATATACCAGTCGCAAACGACAAACTCAACTTCTTCTCTCTCTCTCTCTCTCTCTCTCTCTCTCTCTCTCTCTCCAGTGGACCCTTCAAGTATGTATGTGGAGAGAGAGAGAGAGATGTTTAAGAATAAAGAAAAAGTTTCTCACTTCTCTACGCTTGAGGAAAAGAAGAGAGAGAGAGAGAGAGAGAGAGAGAGGTTGAAAAAGATTGCCTTAGGGTCGTTGGCTGCCGCTACTCCAAGAATTGGGGAGAGGGGACCTTTTTTTTTTTTGTACGCATGGTGATTTCTTTTGCATTCGAACTGGAAATTTTTATTTTTATCTGAATGCCCACAATGGGAAGATGCGACAGCTATTGTGAGCGGTATTGTAAGGCACTTTCGTATTGGCGAATGTGGCTTGGGTCTCTCTCTCTCTCTCTCTCTCTCTCTCTTCTCTCTCTCTGTCGACGTTGAGATACGACCGGGTAATCTATATATAAGCGATTACGATTCGGTATTGAAATTTATGAAAATCTCTCTCTCTCTCTCTCTCTCTCTCTCTCTCTCTCTCTCTCTCTCTCTCTCTCTCTCTCTCTCTCTCTCTGCAGTTTTAGAACCTTTATACCTTAAACAAAATCGTCAACTTCCTGTGAAAGACTTTTGAAATAATAGAAGTTTAAATACTGATTTAAAATATAGATTTTTTTTAAATACTGATTTAAAATATAGAATTTTTTTTAAGGATGATTTTATGCATCGAACTTTAAAAAGACTATATTTTTATTCAAATCATGCAAGCCTTTTTTTTTTATTATTCCATTCCCACAGTTAAAAGCCTTATCTCTCGAGGGTAGAATTCTAAAGATAGCAGCGCCTGCCGTGATAATTACTCCCCTCCCATGAATATTGCCAAAACTGCAAGTGAACTTCTTTTCCCTCATTGGTCGCAAGTGGTCGCTAATCGTTTGAGAGGGATAGAGAGAGAGAGAGAGAGATGGGGTGGGGGCTGAGCCCAAGGGCCACCAAACCCCACAATCCCTAATCCCTGATACCCAATCCTACCTCAAAAGATGCGTTTGCAAGTTGCCTGCATGCTAAGCGGATTACCTGGCATAGCACTTAGCATTGGACCATGAAGCCATGAATGTAAATCTCTCTCTCTCTCTCTCTCTCTCTCTCTCTCTCTCTCTCTCTCTCTCTCTCTCTCTCTCTCTCTCTCTGTGACTAGTTAATGTCACCAATATAATAGTTGATTTAAACACTCCCCCATTCAGGTGTTATTCGTGGCCTAACGAGAGAAATTCAAGTTCATAAAAGGTACAAGTGCGCGCGTTGCTCAATTAGCCGTCACGTGACGACCAGTCCAAAAGTCCATCCAGGCACCGTGAGAGAGAGAGAGAGAGAGAGAGAGAGAGAGAGAGAGAGAGAATGAATATTAGTATGCAAAAAAAAAATAACCACTAATAACGCTATTTTGTGTCATTGGTTTGTCACATAAGGTCTATTTTAGTGTAGTGTCTCATTTTTATGGTTTTTTTTTTGGGGGGTGGGGTTGGTTGGGGCGGGGGTGGCCGTCAGGTGTTCTGCTGCTTGGACCAACACGTGTTGTGAATTTGCCAACTTCTCACACACACACACACACACACACACCTGATGACGAATCGGAGGTGTTAAAATGCATTGAAATGAACATATGCCGCCTGTATAAACAGCTGTTTTCTCGTCTGCGTCGGGTTGCTATGGAAACCACTCTCTCACTCTCAGTAGATAGATAGACAATTTGAAAGACTACCTTCTTACCCCCACCCCCACCCCAAATTCTCATTTCATATATTCGTCTGGTACTTTTAATATATTACCCACCAGGGGTCACCGTCAGCTGGGTAGCGACAGTGAAAGAGAGAGAGAGAGAGAGAGAAGAGAGAGAGAGAGAAAGAGAGAGGGCAATAGCAATCATGGCGGCTGGTTGCTGATGCCCATGCCTGCTTTTGCCCGTAATGACTCCTTCGGTGCCCATAAAACAGTTAAGAGATTTATGTGTGTGTCCGTATGTTCCCATGTCCACTGGTCGATTTTTTTTCTTTTTTTTATTTTTTGCCATTCGGGAATCTTAGTATTTGAGGGCGCTGACCTCAGTGGTGTGGGTATTCGGGTATATAAGCAGGAAGCTACTGCCATTGGGGGAATGAAACGGCTAGTTTTAATACTGCTAATATTAATAATCCAGAGATACCCTCTCCGATATATGGGCACAGCTTATTGGGGTATTTTGTTAAATGCTATTTTTGCTGTAACTGACATTATTACCAGTGTGAATGCTACTATTTCGCCAAATATTATTGCACTATTCCCTACTATTAATATTACAACAATTTTGGTTTGATCTTTCCTACTGCAATTAGTACTGCAATTTGAATTGTGTTCCTGTAGTTAATGTTACTAGTCCTGCTAATTATTAGTGTAAATACTGCCATTCTTGCTATCACTGAATTAACCGCGATTCTAATACTACTGCTGCTGCTACTATTACTATTACTATGACTACTAAAGTGAATGACCCTTGGACGTTGGCATAAGGGCACCGCCCATTGTGCCCGCGAACCGTTAATAATTCTACCGAATCTTACGTCTGCTGTGCCTGCTTAGGCCTAAAACCGGTTGATAATGATCGCGGTGACTATGGGAGTTTCGGGCGGGTCAAGGCCTAAAAAATAAAAATAAAAAAAAAAATAAAAAAATAAAAATCTCGTCATTAATATCTGTGGAGGCTGGGATGCTTTGTGTGAAGTAATATGTTTGTGGTATACATACATACATACATGGAGAGAGAGAGAGAGAGAGAGAGAGAGAGAGAGAGAGAGAGAGAGAGAGAGAGAGAGAGAGAGAAATAAGTACGATATCTTACTATATTATAATATATATATATATAATATATATATTATATATATATAGAGAGAGAGAGAGAGAGAGAGAGAGAGAGAGAGAGAGAGATGGGTAAATTAGTTAAATTATGAATGTGACGTTGACTTACACTGCTTTTTTTATACATACGCCCTGGCGTCACCCTCCGTTATGGGAAGGAACTTAAAATGCTAACTCCCTTTAAAAAAAAATATATAAAAAAAGGATACGTGACAGTTAAAAGTCCCGCTATCGGTTAATTCGTCTTCTCCTCCAGCCATATTAGACCTACACCCACCACTATAGGCCTCTCTCTTTCTGTCTCTCTCTTTTCCCTCGTCTTTATCAGTTTTTATATCCCTTTAAAGGTGCAACGAACCCACGTGTAAGAGCTGATGCTCTCTCTCTCTCTCTCTCTCTCTCTCTCTCTCTCTCTCTCTCTCTCTCTTGCTGGAAGGGGTTAAATGACTAGGCCCCTTCCATGGGAACGCTCTGTGATCTGAATAATCTTGCGGTTTGAGGGAGAGAGAGAGAGAGAGAGAGAAATACATCACTCAGGTAACGGTACTTGCTAATCTATGTGGGGGAGAGATTACAGTCTGGGAACAGCCAGACAGACAGACAGACAGAGGCACAGAGAAAGAGGGAGGCCTACTCAAATGCCCTTAGGCCTTACGTATATTCCTCTCATGTTATGTATAGCTCAGCTATTAAAGCTTCGATTTGCATATCACGACTTTGATGAAGAGTCTGAGAAGGAAGGAAGCCCTTGGCTATTAGTTCAATATCTGGTGGGGTTGTGATACGTGGGTCCGAGTCCCCCTCTTAAAAAAGGAACCACGAATTGGTCCCCCTCTTAAAAAAGGAACCACGATTTGGTGAGAGTCCAGGTGATATAAATCTCCTTGATAAAAATTATAAGATAGAATTGCAGGCACCAGTAACATCATATAATCTTGGGTATTATTTAGGCAATTCAAGTGATGAGAAAGCTGACCCTCTCGTGCACCTCTCGCCTCGTGGTCTCCGCAATGTTTAAGGTCCCACGTGTTTTTGGGCGACTTGGCTGCTTCGTCGAGAAGTTCATTTTCAAATAGAATTACGTTGAATTTTATATTATCAAACTTTAGAAATATTGGGATTTATTTTTTTGTATTCTGGTTTCATATACTTTGAATTATTGCTCTCTCAACTTTAGCAGAACCAAAATTGACCTTGAGTTGAATTTTATATTAACTGATTGTAGACGTGGTTTCATTAGTATTGGGGTTTATTTTTTATACGCTGGCGTCATATAATTTGAATTATTGCTTTCTCGAGTTAAGCAGAACCAAAATTGACCTACATAATGTTTTGAGGGGTGCTTCTTTGAATTTATTATATAGGGCCACTTCTTATAATTTAATCGTATGGGTTTTTGTGGCTACAACAAATACTAAAAGAAGCTTTAATAATCTCCAATAGAATTCGATGGGTGATTATGTCATTTCAGTATTCAGTAGTTAAAGAACAACATAAGGTTCCCCAAAGCAAAATATGACAAGTACTACACCATGTCCATGGCGTAACAAAGGCATAATCATCATGAGCCCCAGCTCAGCGAGTTACGGCATGGTGCGTGTGCGTGCGTGGTTAGTATTTCCGAGGAGAGACAAAAAAACACGAATCGGCAACTCGCATCCCACCATATTTAAAAGGCCCGAGTGATCGTATAGTAGGGGAACCGCGTGGCAATAGAAAACGGGAAGTTGGCATGGACCCAGTCTAGTGAAATGACGCGCCAGGGTTGTTGAAACACGTTTATTATTATGATGGTAGTTTCGAAGCGTTTGGTTGTAGTACAGTGCTTCTGCTGCTGCTGTGTTCTATAATGTCATTACTGTGTAGATGCGTCAGTCTTCTTCGACAAGGTAATACGTAAATCGATGTATATATTATATCTGGGTTACGTGATCCTGTCGAAGCTGTGAAAGTTTAAATCTCCCCCCGTGGTGGACCCGACGCTTACAGCATAGCCTTGGGGCTTTATACTGACAATGCTCTCTCTCTCTCTCTCTCTCTCTCTCTCTCTCTCTCTCTCTCTCTGTCTGGTGAGGCCCCAGACATGGGATTTTGCAGACACGAACTGGTGAATTGTATCTGAAAGAGTACCTATTGCGTTTACATCTCTACTTTATGTCCATCTAAGGGAATTTTTAAAACATGAGATCGCTCGTAATATTATCATTATATTACATTGTACATGCGTTTGTCTAATTACGGATTATAACTGGCGTAAACAACTTGCTGTACCACGTGGTCTGGGCAGTGTTCAGGGAGAGACTGTAACTTTTACCTCTTCATGAACTGAAAGGCACTTTGTCTATGGGGATGAAACTGGTTTTTTTTTATCTAGATTACACATGATTATCCCAAAGCTTTTTTTTAAGAGAATAGGAGTTTGTTGAAAGCTAGAGCTTTAAACGGGACAAGTAATCCAATTTTTTTTTATATATAAAAAATTAATAGTTTTTTTTTTCTCCGTGTTGATGAGTGCGTTCTCTTCCCGGACGTTAGCATCCCTCTCCCTACCCTCTTTTTTTATATATGTGTGTGTGTTTTAAAGGCCAATGCAACAGTGACCAAGAGCCGGAAATAGGGAGAGGTTATGTCCGGACCAGACATAATTTGTCCGGAAATTCAAACGCGGTCGTAAGTAGTTATCCCGTCGTGATGCGTGAACGGGGTTATGAGAGAGAGAGAGAGAGAGAGAGAGAGAGAGATGTGAGAAAGAGGATGCTCTCTGTATATGATGCTAGAAGTTCTGGGAAGGGTGTTTTGCAAGCGCTGGGCAGAGAACAAATAGATTGAAAAAATACCAAATTTAGAAGGAAAGCAGAGGAATTGTTATCTTCATATTTTGCGAGTGATGGCGAATGTTGTGGCGTTGGAGTTGGTGGGGAGGGGTGTAGGGGGGTGGTGGAGGTGTTGTTGGCGTAAGTGTTGGAGAAGGCGCCAGCAGTAGTAGCAGCTGCGAACTGCTAAGCGTTCAGCGTTCGTTCCCAGCCATTGTAAAACAGCGTGTGGAACTCGAGTAGACTGCTGCCTCCACCACCACCAGAGAGAGCGAGTTGTATACTACGTACACAGACACATAAAAACCGATCTAGACGAGAGAGAGAGAGAGAGAGAGAGAGAGAGAGAGAGAGAGAGAGAGACTGTTGAATACCCAGATGTTAAAAATATCAAAATTCTTTTTTTCTCTGTCCAACAATTTTGTTAAAAGTCCTTTTTTTTAATCTTACTCTTTCTGAGAGAGACAGAAACTCGAAGACCTAATTGGGAATGCCATTATTCTCTCTCTCTCTCTCTCTCTCTCTCTCTCTCTCTCTCTCTCTCTCTCTCTCATATCCAAATGTCATCAAATTTCCCTCTCTCTCTTTCTTTATCAATTCTTCAAGTTCTCTTTCTCACTCAGAGTAAAGAAACTTCAATACGTAATTGTGATCTCTCTCTCTCTCTCTCTCTCTCTCTCTCTCTCTGAGAGAGCCAACTACAAAGCAAAACAAAAGGCCAGGCCCAGGACAATAGCGGTCGGCCTCCAGAGCGACAATAGGGCTTCGCTGGTCCTCTTACTCCACCAGAAGTAGGAGGAGGAGTACTTTTGAGGGAAAAGGAGAGGCGTTTGGAAAGACTACTGCTGACGCTGCAGCTGACGTGGCCCTCTGCTGACGGAGTGCTTGTGGTGGCGTCGAGGGCCGCGCCTTACTGAGAGGCAAGGTTTAGGGTTTTATGAGCAGGAGGTTAATAAATTTTTGTGAAATTTTTTCGAAATCTCATGTGGGAGGAGTTTGTGAAATTTTGTAGAACTTTTATTTGTTGGGAGGTTGGGTATATAATGATTATCGAGATTTTTCGATGATTTTTGGAAATTTGTTAAGGTTGATTTTTACCAGATTTTTCCGTAGTCGTTTTCGAAAAGTTTTTTTTTTCTTCTTTTTTACGAATACTGCTTTCTCAGGTTCTTCTAAATCTTGAACATTTAATGTTTTTTATTACATATAATATAAATACTGGGAAATATGATGAAAGGTTGGCTAAAAAAATTCCTTTGGTAGTAATATTATAAAAAATTTTCTTGAGTTCTTTCAAGTAATAAACATTATTTAGCGCTGGATATATAAAAAAACAAATAGACCTGTTCATTTCAAGGTTTCCTGAATGCAAATGTTTTGGGAAATTGATCAGTTAATATAATTATCTCAAACCTTGTGAAACCCGGAGATATTTTCTTAAGTCGTCGGAAACAGCAGCATCAATTCCTGTAGGTTTTTGGGGGAGTCATTATTGATAGGATTGCAACCTCCTGCCACGGCAATTAACCCTAGGACGTCGCATTCATCCTAACACTGATATGCAAATAGGGGGACTGCTTTGAATACTGATTGGGCCCCTTCCCGAAATTTTGTCCTTCGTTTCACCAACGAGGACCCCGAACCTCCTGATGTACATCAGAGGGGAAAATATTAATACTCATTATTCGCAGGATTTTGAAGGATTCTTGTGCCTCCGATAAAACCGCTTGAGTCTGTAAAATAGCTGGCTGTAAAATAGCTGGCTGTGGTTTTCTATGAAACGCTTTGTTACGTCTCAGGTCCCCCTAAAACATATGCCCCCTACCTCCCCCCCTTCCCCTTCCACTTCCACTTCCCCGTGTCCTTGTGACGTTTTCAACGCCCCCAGACCTCCCTTTGGGACATTTTTCCTTTCTCTGTTCTCTCCCTTTGTTGTTTGTTGCTGGGTTACCGACGCAGACCTGTGCATTTTGGAGTTTCTTGACGAAGTGGGTTTGGTGGGTTTACGAACGGAAGGAAGTTTTGTTGGGGGGCGGGCGGTGTTGGCTGGAGGGGGAATGGAGTGGTTTTGTACTGCAGTCTGTTCGTATTGGTTTCCGTCATTGCAGGGGTGAATGGTGTACTGCGTCAGTGGTTCTCTGGTCAGGCCGTTTACCTGATTTATGGTAGTCAGGTACTTACTTCAGTAACGTCATATGAGATTGCCTCGTATTTTTTTGCCTTTTTTTGAGTCCAGTGATAAGGATACTTGCGTTGTTTTTCATTGCTTTTCTGTGTCATATCTATTTTATTAATAGAACTGCTTTCTGTATTGTCTTGCATTTAGAATGTATGTATTTCACTGTTAATATTAAGTAACTTCAAAGATTTTGTAAAGGTTTAACTTAAAAACTGCTGTCTAAAATTTCTTTTCAATATTGATATTTCCCTCCAACTTTCATAGTCGAATTGCATTAAAAAAAGTAAACTTCACAACTGATTAAATATTGTATAAAATTCCATTTTACCAAAAAACGAAATTGATAGCTGAATACTCTATATCACAAAAAATATTGCATGGTCATTTACCAGAAACGAATTTATCAGTTAATGGTTTCTAGTTCAAATGCAGTGATGATCTTATTAGTATAATTTATCACTGAATTAATATCATAAACCTTTAAATGCAATATTCCCACCCTGACCCTCGACAATTCTCCCAAGTTAAAACTTCCACATCTCTCTTTCTCTCCTTCCAGAACCGGAGTTCGTCCGCGTGGAACCCTCGGCCGTGGCTGTGGCCTCTATTGCAGCAGCTGTTCGCGGGCTGCACGTGTCGGAATGGCCAGCTGTCCTCGCCAAGCTAGCAGCTTCAGTCAACCTAGACCCCGAGGGCCTCCTCCCTGTGGTGCAGCAGATCGATCTCGTGGTCGAGAAAGAGATGGCCATTTTGCCCACAAGTGGCCAGCAACAGTTGCAGCAGCAACAGCAACAGCAGCAGCCTTCCACGCCCACGAATAAACAGCAGTCCACCTCCATGGATTTCTTCGACGGGAATGAGACGCCCACTGATATCGGGGACATCCACTTTTAAGGGATGAGGGTTCTTCTTCTCAAAGCACGTCTGTTTTGTAAACAAAAGCGGCGGCTGCTGCTTTTTCTTCTTCTTCCTCACCACTTCCAGTAGTAGAAGATGGTCGCGTTCGTAGTAACCGTGTTGAAGAACTCCTTCGATTAACCGACTCCTTCCTCGCAAAGGGAAGAAGTCTCGTAGCTCTATTTTTTTTTATAGCACAAACACAAAAGAAGCGCGTCGTCCTCAGGGGAATAATAAGGAAAATAAATGCAAGCCAGCTGGTCTCAATAGTAAGCCTCTTCATATTCATCGCCACTCTTCATCTCTATTATCATCATCACCGATATTGTTCACGTCTCTTAAAGCCTGCAGATGCTACATATATTTTGGATACTGGAATGAGCTCAGCTTGCAGATCTTGGATTCTGGAATGACGTCAACCTACGATACTATATATATATATATATATATATATATATATATATATATATATATATATATATATATATATATATATATATATATATATATATATATATATATTGCTGAAATGAGCTAGGCCTGCAGATGCAGATCCTGGATTCTGGAATGACGTCAACCTACAGATACTATGTATATATGCTGGAATGAGCTCAGCCTGATATCTTGGATGCTGGAATGAGCTCGGCCTGCAGATGCAGATACTGGGTTCTGAAATGACTTCGGCCTGCAGATGCTGTATATCTTGGATGCTGGAATGAGCTCAGCCCACAGGTCTTAGATTCTGGACTGAACTCAGTCTATAAATGAATATCTAGTATTCTGGAATGATCTCAACCTACAAATGCATGTCCTGAAGGGTTCTGGAGTGACTGATGACGGAGGATGATGCCACGTTAAAATCCTCAACAGGTCACCTTTCAGCATCCTATACACCCCTCCTACTAATGGCAGCTGTGTGAGTCCTCCGTACTCTTAATGGGATTTGAAATACACTTTGCAGAATGGATTTGAGTATCGGAGTCCCCCGTCATCACCCCCACCTGATCTCCCACTTCGAGAGAGAGGCGTTTTTTTTTTTCTCTTCATGGAGGGGAGTATGAACCAAACCAAAGAGCTTTTTTTTATATTTTTTCTTGCCCCCAGTCTGAAATGGACCAGCTGGTAGTAAGTGTTGCATCCGAGTGCTTTTTTCGTTGGGGGGCACCAACTTGCCCAGAAGTAAAGAAACAATGTCGTATCCTTTTGTGATGTTGACAAGCCAGCAGCAGCATTCAGTCAATCTTGCACTGTACAGAAGCTGGAAGTGATCAGGTAAGTGATCACTTGCCCCTCTGAAGAGCGCCGTTCGTGCTTTTGCCTCAAAACCAAATGGTGTAGATCTCAGTCATTTATTGTATCCAGTCAAAGTCAAAGTTTTTCCTTTTTTGTAAACTTCTTTCCACTGGGGCAGAAGGGTTGGAAAAGGATTTCCAGCGGCTGTTTTGTTTTGCAAACAACAGCCCTAAGTATGCCCACCTCACACTGCCTTTCTCTTGCTTGCAGACAGATACCTCTTAGAAAAGTTTAAAAAAAAAAGACGTGAATAAAAGACAGTTGTATAGCAAGAGCCTCGTTTTAAAAGGTAGTGCCTTTTTGTATTACTCTTATCTATGATGACGGAGCCTTTTGAACACAGTGAAATAAACATAAAAAGGTTTTCGTCGTAGACTTAAGACTAACAAGTGATTTCAGGAAAAATTGTGAAAATAGATAAAAAAAAAAAAGTGACAACAAGAATTGAGTGTTGACGTTTCTGAAAAAGATTTTTTTTTCTCTCGTCTTTTCCAAATACGTGTGACGCGACAGTTGATGATGATTACGTTACATGCAGTGACATTGGCAATCAATCAATCAGGTTTTTCGTAAACACGTGTGGGGAAAAAAATGGCTAAAAGACAAAAAAAGAAAAAAAAAAGGTGCTCATGTCATATGTTTATCAGATTCTCATATGTGCTCGATGTCTGTCGGGTAATGATTCATTTTATTCATTCCAGTGGTGATCATTTTTGTAAAGTGGGGTGGACCCCCCGCCCCACCTTCCCCTCCTCCCCCTCTTCTTCTCCCCCAAACATATGTCAACATTGATGAATGCAATTATTTTTTATAGAACGATTTATATATTTGCGTATGAATGCTCTGTGTCTCAACATGTGTGCACTTGTGTAGGTATGTGTGTGCGTCACATACACACACACACAAAATGGGAAATAACACATGCTTTTCTGATCTCGTCGACTGTGTATGGAAAGGCAAGCACAGTTTAACTATGTGTATAGATTTTTTATGTATATATTGTGTATAATTGTTAATAATGCTACTTATAATAATACGTTATTCTTATAATATATACACTGATACAAAATACAACAAGTGATTCCAGCGTCACGTAGTTTATTTTTTTTTTTTTTTTTTTTTCATATTATATAGTCTTCGGTTTCTTTTTGCAACGGTCTCTCTCAGGCGTTCAATAATTTTGTGTTCAGTTTTTCGTTCGAAGAAATGATTATGAATCTGGAACACTTATTGATGAAAAAAATGAACTTTTTTTTTTTATGAATGTCAGACTTTATCCATCCACGATGCCTTATGAATGACAATTGTGCCTTAAAATGCATTTTTTATATTGGTTATAAGAAAAATTATTTTGTTAATATGTGGATAAAAAAAGGTTGAAATTTTTTTTAATGTATGTACGAAAATAGAATGCTTTGATTTTGAAATTGTTTTTACGAAGAAAATATATATCTTTAGTTCAAAAGAGGCTACTTTTAGTGTGTAAGAATAAATGAAGTAAGAAAAAAATTATAAAAAATGGTCAGATAATTTCACAGGAGAGAAATAGACAATTTTTTTTAAAACTACTATTGATGATACTATCACACTTGACTATTGTAATATCGATAAACACTTACATTCATTCTATAAAAAATTAGGGACCTCAAATATAAACAAACACGATGTTAAGTGAAGATTTTCTTTCGCAGAAATTTTGTTGAAACCGTGACCTGGGTATTTTTTTTTAAATAGTGACCTGGGTTTTTTTAAACCCTGACCTGGGTTTTCAGGTGTTTTCTAGTCGTTCTCTTCTTCATCTTGGTCTCGAGAGGGATAAGGTTGACACACGATGATTATTATGATATAAGAAGATTTTTATATATGCTCTCTCTCTCTCTCTCTCTCTCTCTCTCTCTCTCTCTCTCTCTCTCTCTCTCTCTCTCTCTCTCTCACCGCCAACAGCAGCCCTCGAGATCAACTAATATTAATTTTTAACTTATTTCATTAGTTCGTATTTTCTTATTATTTATTTCAGTCCACCGCTTAGTATAATACGCTTTTCCCGTGTTTTTTTTTTTTTTTTCTTTTCCTTTTCCCTCATTCCAAAGGGCACCTACCCTCTCGAGAATCAAGTCTGTAAGTGTTTTTTTTTTTCCTTGTAAATGTAATTATATTGTTTGTGGTCTTTATGGCCTCGTATCGATAATATGAAATTCACGCATTTTTTTTTCTTCAAATATATATATCCTGTGCTCACCTATGCTCATTCATATCTCGTCAATATCGTCCCACAGTGACACTTGCGGGTTAGAGTTTTTTTTTTATAAGGTTTTTTTTTTCAATTTTTTTTTAAGCTCAGAAGGGTCAGAACAGGGTTTACAATATATCTGTTTCTCAAAGGAAAGTTTTTCAATGGAGTTTTTATTTATTTATTTTTTTTTAGGCAACTGAGAAAAGCCAAAGCTTGGCAGTAAATATGTCTTAGTTGCTCCAAGTGATAGTTAGTTTTTTTTTTCCTATGATTCTGTAAGGATATTTTTCTGTAATTTTTTTTTTCCTTTTAAGAAGACCAGGACTAGCTTTGGTTTATTCAAGACGAAAGAATGTTTTTGTGATATAAGGAGTTTTTTTTTTAATCAACTTAGTTCTTCAATAGCAAGATTATATGATTTTTCAGTCGTTTTTTTTTTCTCAAGAATGAA
>NC_061095.1:3904586-3957086 GCF_015104395.2 Macrobrachium nipponense
CCCTTTCGTTCTTTTTACCGTACCTCCTTTCATATTTTCTTTCTTCCACCAAACAGTTCCTTCCTGTTACACCTTTCAAACCTTTGTCACTGACAATTTGCGTTTCAGGGCTGAACGACCCCGTAAGTCCCAGCGCTTGGCCTATGGCCTAAATTCTATATTCAATTCGATTTGCTTCTCAAAAAAAAAAAAAAAAAAAAAAAAAAAAATTCAACCCTCAGGGGAAAGTGGTAAATCTTTTATTACAGCTTTGATTCCGGTTTTCATTGATTTTGTTTTAATTTCTTAGTTTTTATTTTATTTTAAATCAAGTATCTTATATTGTTGTTTGATTCCGTCTGTTAAATCAAACTGAATTTTCATAACGTATCTTATTCAGTCACTTGATTTCGTCTCCCAAATAAATCTTCTACTTAATTTCGTCTCGATTGTCAATTTTTATTTATTATTATTATTATTTTTTTTTAGATTTAAATCATGTATCTTATTCAGTTTCTCGATTTCGTCTCTCAAATCAAATAAACTATTAATTAAGTATCTTATTCAGTGACTTGATTTCGTCCCAGTTTTGTCGGTTTTCTCAATTTAAATCATACATTTTAATCGGTTACCTGATTTCGTCCCTTATTTTCAATTTCCGCCTCTCAACCCTGGAATGAGCTTCATTTCACCTCGAATTTTAACGCATCATCGGCCAAAGTCTAATTTGATTTCACCCCGAATTCTAACATCTTCCGGATGGGAGGTGCATTGTGGGACATCTCGTGAAGAGCTTTATCAGATATTGGCCTGTGGTACAGTTGTCTCCTTAAGATTATCTTGTCGATGCAATATGAAGTACTTCAAATTGGTTGTGAGGAGCCTGTTGTTATTATTATTATTTTATTTTTTTATTTTTTTTTTTTTTTTTGCTCTATCATAGTCCTCCAATTCGACTGGGTGGTATTTATAGTGTGGGGTTCCGGGTTGCATCCTGCCTCCTTAGGAGTCCATCACTTTTCTTACTATGTGTGCCGTTTCTAGGATCACACTCTTCTGCATGAGCCTGGAGCTACTTCAGCCTCTAGTTTTTCTAGATTCCTTTTCAGGGATCTTGGGATCGTGCCTAGTGCTCCTATGATTATGGGTACGATTTCCACTGGCATATCCCATATCCTTCTTATTTCTATTTTCAGATCTTGATACTTATCCATTTTTTCCCTCTCTTTCTCTTCACGTCTGGTCTGTTTGCACGTATCACCCTATCTGTTCTGATACCATAGTCCCAGAGGATCTTTGCCTGATCGTTTTCTATCACTCCTTCAGGTTGGTGCTCGTACCACTTATTACTGCAAGGTAGCTGATGTTTCTTGCACAGGCTCCAGTGGAGGGCTTTTGCCACTGAATCATGCCTCTTTTTGTACTGGTTCTGTGCAAGTGCCGGGCATTCACTTGCTATGTGGTTTATGGTTTCATTTTTCGTATTGCACTTCCTACATACGGGAGAGATGTTATTTCCGTCTATCGTTCTTTGAATATATCTGGTTCTTAGGGCCTGATCTTGTGCCGCTGTTATCATTCCTTCAGTTTCCTTCTTTAGCTCTCCCCTCTGTAGCCATTGCCAATTGTCATCGCTGGCTAGTTCTTTAGTCTGTCTCATGTATTGTCCGTGCATTGGTTTGTTGTGCCAGTCCTCTGTTCTGTCTGTCTTTCTCCTGTCTCTGTATATTTCTGGGTCTTCGTCTACTTTTATTAGTCCTTCTTCCCATGCACTCTTTAGCCACTTGTCTTCATTGGTTTTCAGATATTGCCCCAGTGCTCTGTTCTCGATGTTGACGCAGTCCTCTATACTTAGTAGTCCTCTCCCTCCTTCCTTTCGTGTTATGTATAGTCTGTCCGTATTTGCTCTTGGGTGTAGTGCTTTGTGTATTGTCATATGTTTCCTAGTTTTCTGATCTATGCTGCGGAGTTCTGCCTTCGTCCATTCCACTATTCCTGCGCTGTATCTGATTACTGGCACTGCCCATGTGTTTATGGCTTTTATCATATTTCCGGCGTTGAGTTTTGACTTGAGTATCGCCTTGAGTCTGCATATATTCTTTCCTGATCGTGTCCTTCATCTCTTGGTGTTTTATATCCCCTCCTTCCATTATTCCCAGGTATTTGTATCCTGTCTCATCTATGTGTTTGATGTTGCTCCCATCTGGTAACTTTATCCCTTCAGTTCTCGTTACTTTGCCTTTTTGTATGTTGACTAAGGCGCATTTTTCTATTCCAAACTCCATCCTGATGCCCCCAGATACAATCCTAACAGTCTGGATTAGGGTATCTATTTCCTTGATGCTCTTACCATACAGCTTGATGTCGTCCATGAACATCAGATGGTTGATTCTGTTGCCTCTTTTCTTGAGTTGGTACCCGGCATCCATCTTCTGTAGTACTTTTTGTCATGGGAATCATGGCTACTACGAAGAGTAGTGGGGACAGTGAGTCGCCCTGGAAGATCCCTCTCCTGATATTAACCTCTGCTAGTCTTATTCCAGAGCTTGTAAGTATTGTATTCCAGTTGCGCATTGTATTTTTGAGGAAGCTGATGGTGTTTTCCTCTGCCCCATATATTTTCAGGCATTCTATTAGCCATGTGTGTGGTATCATGTCGAAGGCTTTCTTATAGTCTATCCATGCCATGCTTAGGTTGGTTTTCCTTCTCCTACTGTTCTTCATTACCATTTTGTCTATCAGGAGCTGGTCGTTTATGCCCCTACACTTCCTTCTGCAGCCTTTCTGTTGGTGGGGGATGGTGTTTGTCTCCTCTAGGTAGTTGTATAGCCTTTCACTGATGATACCTGTTAGTAACTTCCACATTATTGGTAGGCAGGTGATAGGCCTGTAGTTACTGGCTATATTTCCCTTACTCTTGTCTTTTTGTACTAAGGATGTTCTTCCTGTGGTCATCCATTTGGGTGCTTGGTGATTTGAGATACAATGCTGGAGTTGTTCTGCTATTCGTGGGTGTAGGGCCTTGAAGTTTTTGAGCCAGTATCCATGGACTTCATCGGGACCTGGGGCTTTCCAGTTTGGCATTTTCTTTAGTTGGTGTCTGACTGTGTCTGTCGTGATCTCTGTGAATCTTTGTTTTATTCTCCCTGTTTCTTCTTCCTTGACTTCCTGGAGCCATGTTGGATGTTTGTTGTGTGATACCGGATTGCTCCATATGTTTTCCCAGAGTCTCTTACTTGGTTCGGCTTCAGGGATTTCTGGGTGGTTGTCTTCCCCTCTTAGTTGGCTGTATAGTCTTTTCTGGTTGGTTCCGAATAGTTTGTTCTGTTGGTATCCCTTATTCCTGTTTATGTACCGTTGGATCTTATGTGCTTTGGCCTTAAGCCTCTGTTTTACATCTTCTATTGTGTTGTTTAGTCCCCTCTCTTGTACTTTGTATTTCTCGTTGAGTTCCTCCCTTGTTTTCTTGCTTCTTAGCCTTTTTTCTGCCATCTCTTTCAGTTTACTCAAGTCAGATCTCATCACCATTATTATTATTATTATCATTATTATTATTACTATTAGTTATAAAGACAGGCCTCATCTTGAGGGATCTAAATAGCTGATATCTTAGTTCGGTCAAAATTTTAACCGAAAATAAGTTGGCCCAAGTTTCATGCTAACTGGAAAACACTCCCAAAATCGTAACAGATCTAAAGCACATTCTCTCTCTCTCTCTCTCTCTCTCTCTCTCTCTCTCTCTCTCTCTCTCTCTCTCTCTCTCTCTCTGGTTCACCACCTCGCATATTTCACCAGAGCAGTAATTTTGGCAGAATTACTTTGAGATCTCAGTAATGTCCCAAATCAGAAAGATATTGTCAGAAATCGTACTTGGTCATTCATAAGGAGCCATCAAATTTTGGGAGCAAAATCAGGCTTATTTTTGATGCTATAATAACTCATGATAACTACAAATATAATCTGGAACTCTCTTGCAATATTCAATAAGTCTGTCAACCAAAATTAAGACCCAGACGAAACACAAAACTGTAAAATCAAATGTCATTCAGCTTTCAAAATCTCGAATCACAGTCTCAAATGAATCTCCTCGCTATGTCACGTGACCCACACGCAACTAAGCATTGATCAACGGGCGATCCAGACACCAATAGCCAGGCATAAGTATCAGAGACGGGTGTTTTTTTTTTAAGGGAGCCAACTGCCAAAAGCCAGAGGGCTGGGATCATTAGGGGACGGTCGTAAATTCAGTTTGACAGATCTTCCAACCCCTCGTATGATGCATTGCTAAACACTTTACTCCCCTCCCCTTCTCCCACCCCCACTCTCTCTCTCTCTCTCTCTCTCTCTCTCTCTCTCTCTCTCTCTCTCTCTCTCTCTCTTCCCTTATTTGATTTGCAGTCGTTCTTCCCAAGCAGGCTCTCTGCGTGGGTGATGACTCATGTTACTGGTCACGGGGGAGTCACATTTTGCGACAGTGTACCTGTTGATTTTTGGGGGAATGACTCATAATATCTGGATACCTGTTACCAGGCGAGTGATTTGACAAGGACCTGTTAACTGGTAACTTGGTATCCCTGGTTGCAAAAGAGAGCCTTCTTTTACTAGGACCTGTTAACTTGTATTTGGTGTCACTGGTTGCAAAAGATGCCCTTCTTTGACTAGGACCTGTTACCTGGTACCTCGTTCCTAGCAAGTGACTTGGGGTCACTTGTTGCAAAAGAGGTCTTTGACTAGGACCTGTTACCTGGTACCTGGGACCTGGCGATTGACTTAGTATTACTAGTTGCTTAAGGGGTCCTTCTTTGATTAGGACCTCCTGCTACAGAGTACAGAACCTGTAAGAACTTCACCAATTACTACCTGTTACCTGGTGAAAGGCAATTCGCCCTACTACCCCTTCCCCTACCCCAGGGGCCCTTCCACTACATCCCCCCACACATCCTCCTAACCCTGAAATACCTCCCACCTTCCCATGAGTCTCCCACGGTGACCTGACGACAGAGCGATCCAGAATTCTCAGGGAGCCATCAAAGAGCCATCGAATTCCCACCAGACGAATTTACACTTGTGCCTCGAAGTGCGCCACTTACCGGTAATTTTGTCATTTAACGGATCGTAATGACACAGGGGGCACGTCCATCCCATTGATATCAATTAGGTCTTTGGGCGTTTATGTAATTAATGATGTGTCATTCATATACAGAGGTCGAGGGCATCAGTATCGTCACCAATAGCAGCTGTAGTAGTAATAGTAGTAGTAGTAGCTGTTGTGAGAGTTCAAATCATTCATTGTGTGTGAATCTCTCTCTTCTCTCTCTCTCTCTCTCTCTCTCAAAGCTATTAGCTAATTTATCCTTCTCTCTCTCTTCTCTCTCTCTCTCTCTCTCTCTCTCTCTCTCTCTCTCAAAGCTTTTAGCTAATTTAGCTGTAATAATCCTTTTTTTGTTATGAATTATGGCACAAAACAGATCTCTCTCTCTCTCTCTCTCTCTCTCTCTCTCTCTCTCTCTCCCTTAGCAGCAATAATTAGGTGTTTATCACGAATTATGACACAAAACAGATGTCCCTTTTCTGGAAACCTATATGTCTTCATTTGGTGTAATGTCATTGTAACGACGAATTACATTTCACGGAAAATCACACGAAATCCCACGAACTGAAACTTGCATAAATTAAAAAAAAAATTATCTCTTCATTATAACTGCTTTAATTTTTGTTGTCGTGAAAGGTACATATATATGTACGTACAGCTCAAGCAGGTGTTCCCTAATTAGCTGTGTCCTCTTGCGGTGTCAAGCGTCGCTGCTGCCTGCTGCAAATGCAAGTTTGCAAGTGCGAGGTTGCATCTGTCTTAGAAGTGACGTCCCAAAGCTTTTAAAAGTATATATGTAAGTATATATCGGACCTTTAAGACATACTGAATAAGAATTTTTATCAGAGTTTTGTAAATAATGGAGTAATGGTTAAAATGAGCGATTCTTATTAAAATCCTTATGTAAGTGAAAAAGCCATATATATATATATATATATTTATATTAGGGTGTCCATAAAGTCCCAGTACCATTCTGGGCAATTAAATACTTGCAATGGTACTGGGACTTTATGGACACCCTGTATACTATACATACTACCACATATATATATAATATTATATATATATATATAGATATATAATATATATATATATTATTATATATACTATGTAATGATGATTAACTCAAGATAATCTGTACTGAAGTATATACGAAACTCTGAATGAACGTAAGAAGCTTTGAGGAATAATCAGTGTCGTACGAAATAACTACTAAAAAATCTATAAAGGTATATTATTGAAACTCTCACGAAAAAAAGGTATACTACCAAGTCTAAACATATACACAAAGACCTCTTACAAATCATCATAGAAAAATCATTTTAGGTCTGAAAGTCAAATTCACCAACGTCAATAACTTTTTCTTTAAAATCTCTAATTTATGAAAAAAGGAAGTACTTATGCCCAATACATTCATCGGAAATTGATAAACTGCGCACAAGTGCAACTCGGCTTTTGCAACAGACACCCCAAAGAGGGTCATTTATCGGCTCAGGCTTTGCATTTTAATGAACAATTATTCTAATGACACACACACACACATACACGCACATACACACGCACGCACGCACACAAACACTTGGCTACTGTAACGAACGAATAGTCAGTCCTTCCTATCCAAGTGGCTCTTACCATATTCCTCTAATATGTCATCTTTCGTCAGACATTAGCCTTGGAGTTCTATTTCATTTCGTGACGTCCTTTGCGATACGTCAGCGATATTTTGCGTTATTTTGCTTAGACATACTTTTTTTCGTTTAAACCATCAGCTGCTTAGCATCTGTCGGTCACGCCAGGTTTTTTTATGGAAAAAATTGTCTATCAGTCAACCAGCCTAATGCCATACATCATAAGCCATAGGTCTATCTGATTTCTATCTTAAGTAGAACTGGATTAATCCAATGAGATAGGCCTATAGTGTGGAGTCTGTGATGATAAATAAATAGATATATGTATCTATTATGTATATATATGCATATATTCTTCTCACCTTTTTCTATATTCTATCTAAATCTCCTTCATTAAAAAAACGCGAAAACATATGGCAAAGACATCAATCTTTATCCATCTCCCGGCAATTTTTCGTTTCCAACCTAAATGCATCAACAAAGAAAAGAGATATCCTTAGTTTCGAATAATGACGTGATCTGAGAGATAACGAAGTATGTATGGGGCATCCTGTAGGAACGCATCCTAACATCCTATATAGGTTGATAGATTTGATAAGGTAGGAGAACCACTCTTCCGCAGGATGGGAAATGGCACGTGGGTACATGAGTTTTTGTTTTATGTTTTTTTTTTTTTTTTTCGTGCGTTTTTTAGTGTTTTTGCATACGAGATGGAAGAGTTCTAACTGGTGATTGGAGGATGGTGAAATGAATGGGGATGCCATAGATATGTTGGTGAATAAAATGAAAAACAATAAATGAAAAAATTTCTTTTGATTTATTGAATTGAAACATTAGGTTTGATGTCTGTGAATTAAGATGAATTTTGATGGATAAAAGAAAGAAATATTAAATAAGCAATTGAAGATGGTATACCTTCAATTTATTTTGCTTTACTGAGTTTAAAAATGACTTTTAATGTCAGTGAATTAAGATGAAATTCAGACTTTCGATTGTTTTAATAATACGGTATAGAAAAAATAAACTGGTATAAATTCAGAATTTTGAATTTAGAGGCCCACAGAATTCATTCCCATTATTTAAAAAAAAATTGCTTTGGACAAGATCTGCAGAAGATGAACGCTGCATTACCTCAATAACATCCCCTCTCTCTCCTCTCCCTCTCCCTCTACATCTCATCTCCCTCTCCCTCTCCTCTCCTTCCCCCTCCAGACGAAAGACAAACCCACCCCTATCAGGCGCCAAAAACAAATCTGAGATAAGATCATTTGTCAAACTCCGGCGTCACGGAGCAGGGAATGTGATTGGGGGGATTTCAACCCCCATCCCAATATGCCCACCCCAATATCCCCATTTCAATATCCCCAACACAATATCCCCACTCCAATACCCCCATCCCAATATGCCCACCACAATATCCCCACTCCAATACCCCCACAACAATATCCCCACTCCAATACCCCACCACAATATCCCCACCACAATATCCACATCCCACATTCCCCCCCACCCTATAATGACGCGGCGCGATTGTATGGGAATGTAAATTAAAGAGGAAACTGAAAAAAAAAATCGAGGAACGAAGTGACACGTTATCCTTATATCTTTATAGTATCTCAGTTAAAAGCTGTTTGTTACAAAAGGATCACACCTGGTTATGCAGTGGCGTTGAAAGGTAAACAAACAAACAAACAGACAGACAGACAGGGAAAAACACAAGCAAAGACGCACAAGCACGCACAAACACATTCAAGCAAACACAAGCACACGAGCGAAAAACACACAAACACATGCGCAAACGACACAGACACACGCAAATACACAGAAATATTCACAAACGCACGCGAACGCATGAAAGTAAATACAAACACGTGCATAAACACACGAGAGCTAACACAAACACATGCAAACAAACACACCCACACAAGCAAAAACACTCACGCAAAACAGACGAAAACACATAGACATACATAAACACACACACAAACACACTTAAAACACTCACACAAACACTTGCAAACACACGCAAAAACGATCGAATTATTACTACACACGCAATTACTCATAAATATCCATCCACACCAACCTTTGGTTGAGAGATGTCAAGGCAAAAATTCTCTCTCTCTCTCTCTCTCTCTCTCTCTCTCTCTCTCTCTCTCTCTCTCTTTTGTTAATCTTGACACCACACCACCACACGCATAAGTAGACAGCTTCCTCGCACTCAATCACACTCTAGCATTGTTTGCTATGGAGATTGGTCAAGTCTGGTCAACAAAGGGAAGCTTCCATGGACCCCTAAACTCTGTTTAATGTCGGACGATGGCGTGGGGGGGGGGGCTGGGGCTGGGGGGTTGGGGGGGGGGGGGGAAGGAGAAGAAGAGAGCGACAGAAAAAAAATATATGTTGATCATTGTGTTTTAAGGTTCTCTCTCTCTCTCTCTCTCTCTCTCTCTCTCTCTCTCTCGTTCTCTCTCTCTCTCTCTCTCTCTCTCAAACTCTTATCATTTCCTCTTTTTTAACTCTCATTCCTCATTCGTGTTTGTGAGAAGAAGAAGAATCGAGAATTATAGTTTGTGTTTTTCTTATTTCTTGTCATTGTTTTTTGTTTATCGTGGTCATACATTGTTTTAAAGACACCTCAAATATATATATATAATATACATATACATATATTGTGTGTATTATATAATATATATATATCTATATATATATTAATATATATATAATAATATTATATATATATATATATATAGATATATATATATATATGCTGGATTACCTTCAAAAAGGAACTGATTGGCATATTGGGCTCAAATCTGCAGAAAAAAATCTCTTTTTACTTAAAAATTTCCATTTTTTTTTCTACACGAGTTTCAAATCTAATTAGTAAAAACATATTCTGTACGCACGCACGTTCCCACATTCATCCAGGTATCTAGAATACGTGACGAAACCACTGTCAAATTCCCCCACTCGATTTCAAACTGAATTTTGAAATCACTGTCAGTCTCTGAGCTCCTTGTCAGACACCTAGGGTTGGGGGGTAAGGGCGGAGGGGGGGGGGTTTAACCAGGTGAGCTTATAGCATAAGTTACAAGGTCCCACTTGACAACCAAGATAAGGCGACAAAGAATTCTTGACTCGACTCAAGATGTCTGGTGAAATTTTATCTCGTCAGTGCACGTGGCTGGTCTCAGGAGATATGTTTGTGATTTGTGTGTGTGAGTGTGTATGAAAGGGATTATAAAATTATAGTTTTTGTGCATTTGTAAAATCTAACATTTTTTTATTTTACGTGCGAAAAGATAGGTTTACATAGGCCTATATAGACCTACATAATTTCTTAGAAAGATTTAAAAAATGCTTTAGGTCTGTAGGCTGTTGAAAACATTGTTATTCTGTGTATTTTAAAACTGGTGTCAGATCTTGTGTGCACACACACACACACACACACACACACACACACATATATATATATATATATATATAGATATATATATATATATATATATAAGCGAATGACCACAGGAAAATAATAGTCAGAAATCCAAGCGCTTTCGTCTTTACTAACAAAGACGAAAGCGGTTGGATTTCTGACTATCATTTTCCTGTGGTATTCTCTTATTTAATGAAGTCACGTGCATCTACTGTGATTTTTTAAGCATATATATATATACATATATAATACGTTTGTTTTTATGTGTTGATTACAGGTCGTGAGTATATATGAAGTATATTGAATTTGTACAATATGTGGTCGCATGAGTGTATAATACTTAGTGTTTGTAGTAATATATATTTATAATATAGTATGTGTGTGTATGTGTGCACATACATACATACATACATACATACATACATACACATACATACATACATACATGAAAAGAAAGAACAAAACCTCAGAAAAAACCTCATGTTCCCTAAGTGGGTTTTTTTCTACCCTTGCTCCAATCTTATAAAAAGGACACAAGGGGAAAAAAAACCCGAATCTGTAAAAAGAAAAAAAAACGCGTCAATTCTTCCATATACTTTTTCCAACTCGCAAACCGCCAAAAAGATATATTACCACATAAATCCTGGCTCACCATACAACACGGGGATTGCCCTAACTGTGCCCTCTATACGTGTCCCATAATGCTCCTTCGCGCATGCGTAGGCCCGGCAGTGTGTTCTTCCAAGCAGAAACCATTGAATGCTACAGGACCCAAACACAACCCCTGAGGGACCCCCACATATATACCCGAAATATATCAAGGAATGACGCCTTTCCTTGTCTTCGGATTTGGGACAGTCACATACCCACCACGCCCCCCCCCCCCCCCCCCCCTCCAATGGTGGCATATTGACCCTAACAACCCCCCTGCCCCCGTCTTCCAATACCCTAAATCTCGAGTGGTTGAATTAAACTTCCAGTGGAAGTTTGCTTGAAGTTTCCAACTTGGTTGTTGGGAGTTTCAACTTCCGAGAAAGTTACTGAGAAATTTCACATTTTTTTTATTTAAGAAGTTATTAGCAATGTTCATTTATTGTAAGTCTCTCTCTCTCTCTCTCTCTCTCTCTCTCTCTCTCTCTCTCTCTCTCTAAGCTACAAAATATCTTCATTTCTCATACAAGTAGTAGCTTTGAAATTCCTCTTTATTAATCAGAAGTTATCAGAAGTCTAAGGATGTTTTATGAAGTTACTGAAAGCCTGACAACTGTGCAACTTGAAGTTACCTGAAGTTTTAAGATGTTAACAGAAACATTAAGTTCTAGATGCATAACTCGCAAGAAATATTCGCTTTTTACAACTGGATTACTAATGACCATTATATAACTTCCCTTGATCACTGAAGTTGAGAAGAAAACCACACACCATGTAAGAAGTAACTCGTTATTGGAAACATCTCACTTCTTAACACCAAGAGATGCAATAAATTTTCACTTAAGAGACAATATCTCTTCATGAAGATATACTTTTGGGTGATAAATCTCGAGGCTGTTCAAGTCATGTCCTTTTCCTAGAGTTCTGCGGTTGGGTGATGTATTATACACCCCCCAAAAATGGATAATTTATTATAAATGTGGCTTTTCGCGTTAGCAAAAAATATGATAGCTGGGCAAGAGTACATACTGATACATACACATACATAGACGCACACACACATTATGTATATGTGTGTGTTTATATATATTTACATATATACATACAAACATTTATACATCCAATAAAAGGAGCCCATAGATTTTTTATTATAAATGTGGGTTTTCGGGTTAGCAAATAAATATAATAGTTAGGCAAGAGTACACACTGATACATACACACGCGCACGCACACACACACATTATGTATGTGTGTGTTTATATTTATTTACATAAATACATATAAACATATATACATCTAATAAAAGGAGCCCATAAAAACGCCAAAATATAGAGTAAGTACTATATTTCAGAGACTGCTGTCTCTCTCTTCACCTAGGTAATGAATGAAAAAAGTTACATATAGATATATAAATTACAGAGAGAGAGAGAGAGAGAGAGTCAGCAAGCAATTATTCCCCCAGTAGTATGTCTGACCTCAGTTACTATGGAGGTCCTCCGGAATTCACCTTCCGAGTTTGGAGAGAAACCCGTTACCCTCTTTTTGGTCCAACTTGTCCCAAAACCGGACCCCCTAAATGTGGACCCTTCAAGGTGGACCATTAAAAGCGGACATGGCCTATCAGTGATTGCAAAACCGTAGGCCTAGGAGGCACAGGGTAAGTTCAATTGCCAGTAGGCATATATAGTCCCTGCGTTGGGCAAGTCAGGGTATTGAGGGTATTCTTGTCCCTTAGGACTGACTACTCTGGTCTATGAGCTTGGGCATTGAGGATTCCGAGAGAGAGAGAGAGAGAGAGAGGAGAGAGAGAGAGAGAGAGAGAGAAATTTTCCCCTAAATATTAACCAAGTTATTATTATAACATTCACAGAAGGCTTCGAGCATAATTCGATCACAAGGATTCCTCTCTCTCTCTCTCTCCTCTCTCTCTCTCTCTCTCTCTCTCTCTCTCTCTCTCTCTCCCGAGCCCCCACCGGGGGGCACAGACTCGGACCCTCCTCAAGACGCGTGCTGGCTAGACAGACAAACAGACAGACAGAAAGACAGCAAGAAACACAGACGTCTTGAGACAGTCTTAGTCATCGGCCAGCTGCTGTTACTCTCTCTCTCTCTCTCTCTCTCTCTCTCTCTCTCTCTCTCTCTCTCTCTCTCTCTCTCAGGAGTACCCTAATGGCAGAGTTCTATTGAAATTCATTTTTTCTCAAAATTCATTTCCCTTAAACTTCATTTTTCTCAAACTTCCATTTACTCAAACTTCATTGTCCAATAATTCTTCATTCTTCAAATCTTAAATTCATTTTCAAACTTCCTTTACCTCAAGCTTCCTTTTGTTCAAACTATTTTCCTTCAACCATTTTTTTTCCTCTGACATTATTTCATCCAAACTTCCTTTTTTTTTATCAAACTTCATTTTCACCCAAAACTTTCTTTTCATCAAGCTTCCTTTACCTCAAACTTTCTTTCCTACCAAACTTCATGATCATCCAAACTTCTTTTCCCGGAAACAGTCATTCCTGCAAACTTCCTTTCCCTCAAACTCTCACTCCTACAAACTTCCTTCTCCTCAAACTCACTTTTCACGAATCATTATAACTTCCTCGTACTTCCTTCATCCCAAACTTCCTCTTTTCCTAAAAAAAAAATTCTCAATATAACAAACTCCCTAATTCTTCCAAAGAGAACCTCAGTATTCCTCCAAACAGGACACAAACCATCCTCCCTATGATTGATGTTGATTGATAGCTTGCCATCTGCGCGACGTCGCCTTGACGAACGTTTGCGCACAGACAAAAAAAAAAAAAACGCAATTTCGCGAACCGCTTCCAAATTGAATAAGATGGGGCAGATATTTATGAAGTATTTTTCGTCTGGTTAATTGCATGGACTGTCTGTCAACCTGAAACGGATTGGAATATACTGATCTTTTTTATATATATCCTTTTATAACCAAATGACCCGTCTGTTTCGTATCGAGATAATATGCCATTTAACCAGACACTCACCTCTTTGAATATTTATTCCATCAGAGATTGGGAAATATATTATATGGGGCTAAAATGCAGATTTTTTTTTTTTTTTTTTTCAATTTCCTTCATTTCTGGGGAACTAGTTTTTGGCAGCTGTGAATTGGGCTATGACGTGGTCCTATCTTGGCCTGCATCTGATTAGGGTCCTTTGGGGCCCACTCCGTTCTGTAACCTTATCTGACGTTGGACAAATGAAGAGGCGAGAGAGAGGAGAGAGAGAGAGAGAGAGGAAAGAGAGAGAGAGAGAGAGAGTGGGGGTCGGGTTTGGAAAAGGGGTCTAAAAATTATGCATTACAGGTATATCAGAGAAAATTAATCATATGCCCTTAATCATTTGTATCAGCATGCCAATTCATCTCTTCTCTCTCTCTCTCTCTCGATCTCTTCTTCTCTCTCTTCTCTACTCTCTCTCTCCTCTCTCTTCATATATATATATGTAGTATATATATATAATATATATATATATATATATATATATATATATATATATATATATATATATATATATATATATATAAGTATATATATATATATATATATATATATATATATATACATACACACTTTTTGTGTATGTATGTGTATGTATGACACTCTCTCCATTGTAAAACAATGACCTTTATCGATAACCATTTAAGACACAGATAAGGGAATGTAATTCCATGAATTGACCACCAACAAGAAATCGTTGTACTAATACTTTATCGCTTTTATCAGAATGAGAAAGGAAATTTACACAAAGAACCTCAAAGAGGTCTGTTTATCTCGGGAGATTATTGTAGTAGTTGTCCATTACGAAGGATGAAGCAATTCGTGTGTTATATTATATATATATCTATATATATATATATATATAATATATATATATATATATATATATAAGACAGAAACGTTGGCGAAAGCAGGCCACAGCATATGGAAGGACAGGGTGACAAGAAGATAGCCGGTCATCAGGTGATAGTACATTTATTGCCGACGCGTTTCGTAACACATAGTTACATCATCAAGGCTAAAAGAGAAACAACACAAATTAAAAATACATGAAACATAACTTTGACTTTAAGAGTCTCAATAAATATACAAAAAACATACATAAAATGAAAGCAATTTAAAAAGCACCTGCTAGACTAAAAAGTTGAAGACTGAGTGATTCGGAGAGAAGGGAGAAGCAGCGAAGAAAGCCGGTTCAACCCAGATACAACTGTACAGAGGAAGTGTGTGAGTTCAACTTGGGCACCTAACTGCTTAATAAACAATGACTCTAATATCACGGCAGTTCGTGTAAACGGCTTGTTGTTTGGCCCAAGACAAAGCGAAATCATATAATTGATGGGTGGTTTTACAAATTTTGCATGATTTCTGATATTTGAAAATTCTGGATTGGACACTCTGCAGCCAGTACGATGACTTACACCATTATGTGAATCAGCTCTGACTTTTAGCAATCGTTTAGTCGAACCCACGTAAGTCCCCAAATCACATCTGGGGCAAGTATATTTATATACGACTGACGATTGCAATATTGGGCAGAGTCTGTCTTTAAATTTGAAAAGTGATCTTATTGTAAGGGGATTTTTTGGAATTAATATAACTTGCAACATATTAAAGTGTTTTTCAATTGCAGACTTGAGATTCCTTCTAAATTTGTCGTCTTGGATGTATGGAATACTGGCATATAGTTTCTTTCGTGGAACAGTGCTTAATGTTGATATTAGTAAATTACAGTCACAACTATCGGATATTACTCAACAGGCATTTAGAAAATTGACGACTAACTGGACACCTTTTTTTAAGAAAACTGACTTAGATATTCTGAAAAATCTGGCAAAAAATGAAATTCAATTTTTACCTTGCTCCATCGAGCTTACACTCTAACCTCTTCCTGGGATTTGTATCATAAAGAAATATTGTTCCTGTTTAAATATTTTTCCGATAACTGGTTTCCCTCACATGTTTTCTTCAAACATTGCAAGAATTTTCTAATAAGAATTATCGGCACACCCCTTCCATAAGCACTGTTCCACGAAAGAAACTATATGCCAGTATTCCATACATCCAAGACGACAAATTTAGAAGGAATCTCAAGTCTGCAATTGAAAAACACTTTAATATGTTGCAAGTTATATTAATTCCAAAAAATCCCCTTACAATAAGATCACTTTTCAAATTTAAAGACAGACTCTGCCCAATATTGCAATCGTCAGTCGTATTATAAATTAAAATACGTTGCCCCAGATGTGATTTGGGGGGACTTACGGTACGTGGGTTCGACTAAAACGATTGCTAAAAGTCAGAGCTGATTCACATAATGGTGTAAGTCATCGTACTGGCTGCAGAGTGGTCCAATCCAGAATTTTCAAATATCAGAAATCATGCAAAAATTTGTAAAACCACCATCAATTATACTGATTTCGCTGTCTTGGGCCAAACAAGCCGTTTACACGAACTGCTTATATTAGAGTCATTGTTTATTAAGCAGTTAGTGCCCAAGTTGAACTCACACACTTCCTCTGTACAGTTGTATCTGGGTTGAACCGGCTTTCTTCGCTGCTTCTCCCTTCTCTCCGAATCACTGAGTCTTCAACTTTTTAGTCTAGCAGGTGCTTTTTAAATTGCTTTCATTTTATGTATGTTTTTTGTATATTTATTGAGACTCTTAAAGTCAAAGTTATGTTTCATGTATTTTTAATTTGTGTTGTTTCTCTTTTAGCCTTGATGATGTAACTATGTGTTACGAAACGCGTCGGCAATAAATGTACTATCACCTGATGACCGGCTATCTCCTTGTCACCCTGTCCTTCCATATTTATATATATATACATATAGTACCTCCTATATAATACAACTTTAGTAAAATTTGAAATGCAATACATTACTAGAATGTATATGATACGAGAAATTAAATCACACATAATACTTCACTAAATGTCTACAATTTCTAATACTTATAGTTATTGGTCTCGCTTTCTCTCTCTCTCACTGTATATATATATATATATATATATATATTATATATAGTATATAATATATATATATATATATATATATGCAATAGAACTTCTCATTCGTCACAATTCACAAATATTGTTGTAAAAAAATAGACATTTCTAAGAAATAAAACCAGAAATATAAAAAATATATGAAAATTAAAAGTATATTGGGAGAGAATAAGAAGCGAGAAATAGAAAAGGAAGAGAGAGAGAGAGAGAGAGAGAGAGAGAGAGAGAGAGAGAGAGAGAGATAGAGTTCAAAGACCCTGATGCTTTCTTTGTCAAAGAAACACGTGTGTCTGGATTCTGCAAGATTCCCTATCTCGTGCATCTTCCAGATTTCTTGGGCAGGTGAGGACGACACACCTGCATTTTCGATTATAATTAACCTCCTCTCTCTCTCTCTCTCTCTCTCTCTCTCTCTCTCTCTCTCTCTCTCTCTCTCTCTCATTTTACCAAATTAGTGAGAAAGTTCATGTACATGTAATTTGACCATTGAAAACACCAAAGTTAGCACACATATTTTGACCCTGTCCCATACAAGGGCTCCCCAGACCCCTACAAAAATAAGGCTAGGATCCATCACTCCCCCCAAAAAAGAAGGCAGAATTCCCCTCCCATTAATAAAAAAGACTGGATTTCCCCCCACACCCCAAAAAGAGATGGCTGGATTCCCTAACCCACTAAAAAAGATGGAACCTTCTCCCTCTTCTTCTTATCCTTCTTCTTATGAAGGCATGAAGGGCAATAATCCGGCCGCTCCACGGAGGCCCTTGGAAGACTTCATTCCTTATACATCAGAGGTATTTGGCTCCACGCAGGAGCGAACTCCAGCCAAATATGTAGTTTACACAAGCTTACAGGATTCGTGTCCTGCTATCTCATGGTATCAACTTACAGACTATATAGGTGGCGCCCCCAACCCCACCACAGGGACCTAATACCCATACCCTCCTCACTCACTCTCTCTCTCTCTCTCTCTCTCTCTCTCTCTCTCTCTCTCTCTCTCTCTCTCCCAGACCTGCTTTCCCATACCAATGGGTGCCTAGATTAGTGTAGTTCCCCTAGGTGGGTATCCTATACCCACCTTCCAGTCCCACAGATGGGCGCCCTATGTCCTTGGCTGAATCCCAGGTGGGTATTATGCCCATCACCTTCTTCCTCTTCTTCTTCTTCTTCTTCTTCTGTCTCAAGATTCTTACAAATTCTTCCAGAATGATTTTGAGACCTCGGGACCAGACTAATTTTGTCTGAGGGAAGTTTGTGTTGCTTTCCAGTATGTGTGTGTGTGAGAGAGAGAGAGAGAGAGAGAGAGAGAGAGAGACAGAGACAGAGAGAGACCGAGAAAACATCTTTCCCCAGAATGGAAATGAAAGTAAAATACAGGAATACAGAGGAAGGATGCAAGTTCAAGAACATGTCAGTTCCTAATTCGGGACATCAGCTAAGTTTCTGTTGCAAGTGTTTGGGCAACATGGGCTAGCATTGCAGCGCCAGATACGAAGACCATTGATTCTTGTTTTAACAAGGAAGTACAATGGGTGGTTACGAGAGATCTGAATATTGCAATAGAAGAGGAACTTAGATAATCTATAAACCGGTAGTCTTAAGTTATAGCTACCTAAATCATAACATATTATGACAATGAATTTTGACAATTAATAGATCCTATTTGTGTAGATCATAAATTAGGCTTCTCCTAATCAAAGTGATGACCTTAATTTGACTTATACACACAGACACAAACGAAGAAAATACTGCAGACTATACGAACATAAATATTGCATGAGATCATATGCCTTCTTGCACCATATTACCCAAGTGATTTGTAAAACATGATCACCTGTCTTTAGTCTCATGACAAAGGATTAGCAACAGGTACGTATATAGGAATAAACATTGGTATAATGCCCGGAATGTGGGCATGTATGTATATATGATGTATGTACTATGTATGTATGTTGTACTATGTATGTATGTAAAAATAAATCAATTTATTGATAGATCTTTTTATCAATTACATATTACAAAGGAAATAAATTATTTACCATTTTTTTTATAATAGGCAATCAGCCCTAAATATATGGATGCTACCAAAACACAATTATTCTCTCTCTCTCTCTCTCTCTCTCTCTCTCTCTCATTATCCTCCTCACACCTGATACCGAAGCGTGCCTGCGCGCGCGCGTTCCAGAGGGTAGGCACTAAACAAACACCCATTTTGGAATCTCTGCTTCGTGTGAACTAAGCAGGACAAAATCAATAACATTCACCTACTTTCCTGCTTTCACTTTTGGAACTGCTAGAGGGGCCTCTGCTTATCCGTGTCTATAGGCGCCTCCCTACCCTTACAGGAATGTTATAGGTTGTAGGTATTTGGTTGTAGTGAATGGTGTTGTGAGTGGTTGTAGTGCACGAGAGTTCATTTAGAAGAAATTACTGAAAGGTCTTGTTTCTCATGTGATCTGTTCTATTGTCTTATAAGAATGTTATAGGTTATAGGTACGTGGTTGTAGTATTTGAGGGTTGTAGTGACTGGCAGTTATAGTTAATGTGAGTTCACAAAGATGACGTCATTAAAAAGTGCCGTTTCTTTCACTCTGCCTTACGGGAGTGTTACAGGTTGTAGGTGCGTGGTTGTAGTGTCTGGCGGTTGTGAACGGTTATAGTTTATGTCATTTCAAAGAGATAAAATTGTTTTAAGGTCTTTTTCACGTCATCTGTTTTATTGTCTAACAAGAATGTTATAAGTTGCAGTGGATTGTGGTTATGAATGGTTGTAGTTTATGTGAGTTCATGTAGATCAAATAATTTAAAAGTTTTGTTTCTGTCTTTCAGTTTTTCTGTCTTACAAGATTGTTATAAGGGAGCGGTTGTAGTGCTTGGTTGTAAGGACTGGTTGTAGCTATAGACAGCTTACGAACCATCATTTGATATTTTTACAAAGACTTGGCAAGAATGTTATAGGCAAGTGGTTGTAAAAGCATGTTGTAGTAAAAATAAGTTGTCATGGGGGGCAAGTGGTTGTGCAAATAAATTGTTGTGAGAGGTTGTAGTAAAGGTGGGTGTTATTAAGAGAATATATAGACGATTTTACACACTATGATTTGAAGGACTCAAATAATTCTGCAAAAGCCTCGTAGATATGAACAGGAAATCAGTAGGATATAATTTAAATCTTCCTGTTGATTGACAAGCAAATCGTAAACGCAAAAAAAAAAAAAAAGTAAATAAAAGAAACTTAACAAGAAAATCAAGATACAGTTATTGACACAGGACTAATTCTCCATGATGGCATTCCCTTTCGGACGAAATACCCCGTATTTCGGGTGGCATTGTCAGCAATCAATGCCCAAAAACTCGACACAGTAAGGAAGATGGAGTTGCGACACGAAATCCCGAACATGCCCTCACATACCCCCGTATGTTCCCAAGGGTACTGAATTCCTGACAGCTGATTGGCTGACGTGATTGCCCTCCTCTCTCTCTCTCTCTCTCTCTCTCTCTCTCTCGGTGCGATTTCGAAATCGTCGTCGTCAACAAAAAGAGAGTATTCCCTCACAAGCAACGAGGGTTCCATGTGGTTCAGAACCAGTACTGCCTATAGCATAGGCCTAAGTAGGCCTACTGGAATTGTAAGGTCGGATATTGCCTTGGGAAGAGGTTTACCCGGATTTTGGCTGGGGGGAGGGGGGCGTAAATTTGGTCTCTAGCTCCCAACCCCCTCCGTCCGTCCCCCTCTCCCCCCCCCCTCCACTTTCCACACCCCCTAAAAATTGGAGTTGTTATAGGACCAGGTGATGGGTATTTTTCGTATCTGGTGTATACATCTCCCCTCTTTGTTAAGGGGGCAGAGCTGACCCGTGCAAACATACACACACATACATACAGACATACAGGAGGATATCGTTGGACATCTGTGGTCATTAGGTTGTATTCTTCTTCACTGAAGGACTTCCAAGATCCTTCGACAGCTGAATACCGCAGAGATGCGAAAACTTGCGTGGAAAAATAAATTTACTTCATTTTGTCACAGTTTTGGGTCACTTTGTCTGTAGGTTCGTTTGGAAAAATAGAGAAAAAACTTGACGAAATTATAATAAACTTGGCTGTGTGATAGAAACGTTTTTTTATGATTATTCAAACCTAAATAAAATAACTTTTTTGTGGTTAACAAGAACTATATTGTTAATCATTCAAATTCAAAATTCTCAGTAGTGGCAGATATCCTTGAATTGAGAAACTAGATCATAAACCAATAATTCAAAATACAGTTCTGTACGATAAATTCAAAGTAGATTTCTGTATAATCTGCAATACTGTTGTATGTATGTATGTATGTATGTATGTATGTATGTATGTATGTATATAACTTGCCTGTTTCATATCAGCATAATTTAACTAATATCGAGGGAATAATTTTGTCACAATGGATAAAGAAAGTTATTTTAAAGTTTGGCAAATTCCTTTCTGTCCCAAAAGTGACATTCCTATCTCCCCCCAAACTTCACCAAATGTTGTCAACGACGAGGCCCACCTTTGGTCAAATTTTCGTCAGAATCCACGCAATACTACTTGAGTAAACAACGAATACAAACTGACCTCAGATTATCAGTAACATCGTGATAAGTCAGCCACACAAAATCTGTTTCCTTCTCTTATCTATATTAGTAGGAGTGTATGTATGTATACGTTATATTTGCCCTAATCACTAAATCATGTACCTAGCAACGAGTCGAATGTTGTGGGCTTGGAAGATTCGTAAAGGCTATAATGGTGTATTGATGTTTGTTTGTGTTTTAAGAAGAATCCACCTTTTTCTGCTGATATAAGCGATGACTTACGTACCTGGTGAGTAGCTGGCTATTGTGGGTCGCAGGTGGGTGGGAAAGCGTGTGGGACCTTGCAGAGAGAGAGAGAGAGAGAGAGGGTTATCCTCACCAATAAAAGTAAGTTAATGTCACATAGCCTTCGCAGTGATTGTTAAAAAATTACCAATAATTTACGAGCTTCGATACTTGGTACGTACGTCTATGGCGGGGCGGGACTTAACGTCTTCTCTCAGGAAAACGTCTCAGGGAGTTATAGCTGCACGAAGTAGAATACTATAACCAGCAGGGAGAGAGAGAGAGAGAGAAGAGAGAGAGAGTCCGCACAGCTGTATCGTCATCCTGTCGCCTTAAGGATAAGTAGGAGAAACTGAGGAATAATTAGAACGAGGAAAAGATAAAGGATAAGGATGAGGAAGGAAGCTTGAGGAAGAAGGATTCCCATCTGGCATATGATGAGAAGGACTCCTCCTTTGTTCATCCCAGTTTCCTGACCGGAAGTAGGATTTTATTTTCATTTATTCATTTATACCTTTATTTATGGATTTATCACGTTCCAAACTTTCGTGATTCAGTTATACATTTATTCCTCTATATTTTTAAAAAACAAACAATAACGTAATTAACCCGTTTTTATGAAATGTATATAATTTATTCATTTTACCTCCTATTCCAAAAAATCATATTCCTCTTAAATTACTTAGAAAACCGACAAAAACACTTAGATTTTAAAGAACTATTATCCTCTTAAGGCGACTTGGCTAAGAAGAAGCGGTGGTGGTGTTGCCGACAGGTGGTTATTGTTTTTTTTTTTTTTTTTTTTTTTTTGTTTTTTTTTTTTTTTTTTTTTTTTTTTTTTTCCACCCAAGACGGCGTGTGACGGAGACGTCACTGGCAGGTGGTAAGCATCCTAGAGCATCCTAGGGCATATCTTTCAGGAAACCCACGCGCCCAGCACACGACACTGAGGAGGAGAGAGAGAGAGAGAGAGAGTGTAAGTCGTTTCTCTCTCTCTCTCTCTCTCTCTCTCTCTCTCTCTCTCGCTCTTCAAAACGCTGTGAACAAAGGCTAACGATGAATTTCTCCTCTCTCTCTCTCTTGTGTGTGTGTGTGTCTGTGTGCACTGACTTCTGCCTCACTGTCAAGTGACAGACCAACTATACTTCTCAACATTATCCTGTCTCTTTATGCTCCCACACGTATGTCTCTGTCCATAATGGCCGGAGCTATTTATAGTGCAAAAAAAAAAAAAAAAAAAAAAAAAAAAAAACTCATTCAATGAAAAACAAAAATATTCATTCAATCTCTTTGTTGTAAGGAAAATTTTTCTCAGTAACTGTTTTTTCATTTTTTAGAGATTTTTATTTTATCTAATTTAATTATTATTTTTTTTTTGTCAATTGAGATTGATGGTTCTGTCACTCAATTCATTGACATGGTTTCGAAAACATTGCAAATATATTACTGAGAGGGACGGAAAACTGTCAATCAACTTATGCTGATTTGATGGACAACTATAGTAACCTATACTACAGTGATTTCGATGCAATAAAGCAATTCTCAGTTCCACAGGTCCTTTATTCATCACACCGTTGGAATGTGGAACAGCCTCCCTCTCTGTGTAATTTGAATCTCGAAGATGCAACTTCTCTTTGTATTTTAATACTTTATATTTTTATCTATTTATACATTTTATTTCATTTTATCTTTCCTAAAAGCTACTCTCTCTCTCTCTCTCTCTCTCTCTCTCTCTCTCTCTCTCTCTCTCTCTCTCTCTCTCTCTCTGAAGATAACCATATCAGTACCTAGAAGGTCAGGGAAAAAAAAGTCGAATAATTCTACACTAGATCAGCAATAAGGTCAAATAATCCCATACTATCTTCTATGCAAATTAGGTACAGCAAACCGAAATAGGGTTAATGACAGTTATTGACGAATGGCTAATTGGTTTTCCCACTTGTTTGCTATCTGATAAATAGGATAAAAATAGGATGGAAACCAATATCCGGGTTAAACTAAATATACGGTTTCCATAATTTACATTTTCGAAACTGGTTTAGATGGAGGTGGCTACTATAAATGGCATTGTTATTAGGTGAAATTTTTGTACACGTTATAATTACCAAGCCATGGCTTTTTATTTATAGATTTATTCATACATTTCTTATCTCTGGTTTATCTTATCTCTACCTCCTTTGATTCTTCATATACTTACGAATACTTTATGTTCATTTTATGTTCAACTTTCCATTTATACATCAACTGAATGTACCAATAAAAAACACATACATTTCCCTCATTCATACATTTGTACCGTCAAACATCCAATATCTGACTAACTATACCCCCCACCCCTAAGTGTTATCGAATTCATTACCTGAGAACTATAGCAAGTATCAAGCTCTGATATTTAGACATCTCTTTTTATCAATGGCACGTGCCGTCACTCACTGATTGGCCTGCTACGTAGTAATGACAGTATTTTGTGAATGAATAGGGAGTGTTGGCCTATTTTTATATTAATATTTTTTTTACCTGTAATCAAGAATCAGATGTAAGATCTTATCTCTAACCAGGTGTGACTGAATGTGGGTCAGTTTGGATAGATAGATACCTCTACATCCATTCAGAAATATCATGATTCTCTTAATAAAAAAAACTAAAGTTTACCTATAGCTATTTCTAAGTAATACTTTACAAGCATTGAAATAACCATTATGAATATTAAATAACTACATTTTTTTTATTAGGATACTCCTTAATAGTATTTCTGAGCAATATCTTTAGAGATATTTTAAAATATTTAAAATATTGGTAACTTAATTTTTTATTGAACAATTTTAAAATCTATAAAGAAAATTAATGTAATAGCTCTCTCACTGAGCAATATCTTTGAATTTTATGAGTATACTCATCAAGGAAAATGGTCTGGTATCGGGGAATAATAATAATAATAATAATAATAATAATAATAATAATAATAATAATAATAATAATAATAATAGTAATAATCATCATCATCATCATCATCATCATCATCATCATCATCATCCTCATCATCATCATCAAATTTAAGATCTAATTCAGTATACAATGACTAAAAATTACTAAGAGAAAAACATAATTTTACGATATAATGAAAATAAAGATATCACTTAATACAATGATAATTTTGAAATATAATGGAAATATAATTGAATACAATGGCAAAACCTCATCGTAGAGAGTAGTAATTCTTTAAAAAGGATTAAAATGTCAGATTTGACATCCTAAGTAATACCTGAATCTTTCCAGCCAGGTAAATACAGGTTACCTTAGTATAGACTGTAATCTGCGAAGAATGTCTGAAAAGATCATTTTCCTTTTACTTATAATTAAGTTCTTTTTTGTTTATGAAAACGTGTAATACGATTTTGATACTTTCGGTAAAATGAATCGAGAGTTTAGAATATTAACTATAGATATGAAGGCATGAAAGATCGTATACATACATATGTATAACATCTCATTAAAGAAAGCATTGATACACATCTTGTCAGAGACATTAAACCAGGCAGTTTGAGAAGTGCCATTATATACCTAACTGAATATTATTATAATTTTTTTTTTTGGGGGGGGGTCTATCACAGTCTTCCAATTCGACTTGGTGGTATTATTATTATTATTATTATTATTATTATTATTATTATTATTATTATTATTATTATTATTATTATTATTATACTGGCTTCAAGCCTTATCAGACTAGACCAGGGGTCCCCAACCTGCGGCCCTAGGGCCGCATGCGGCCCTTAATGATACACAGTGTGGCCCTCAGAGCAATATAAGGGTAATGCTCTCCAGAAGCATTTTCAGATTCAGACTGGGTTTTCTGCTTAGCTTTCTTATCTGATATGACTGTCATTTGAAGAATTTGAACTTAAGACTGCAAGGCAATAGAAAATTGGTATCAGATATGTTTACTGAGGTGAAAGCATTTGAAAATAAACTAGATATTTTTATGAAACAGTTCAGTAATGAAAACTTTATACATTTTCCCTGTTGTAAAGTGTTGCAGAATGAGAAAAGGAATACTTCAACTGCCTCAAAAGAAAAATGTACAAAGACAATGTAACTTTTAAAAGAAGAATTTGCAAATAGATTTAAGGACTTCCATGATCATAAGCAGGAAATTCAAATGTTTCAAAACCCTTTCAGGGTATCACAGGAGATATTCCAGGAATTTATCAAATGCAAATAATTGATTTGCAAGCCAATAATGCCCTGAAAACCGCGTTTCAAGACAAAAGCCTTTTGGAATCTTATTCCAGTCTACCAGAAGAATATTCTGACTTAAAAAAGTTTGCTGTTGGCATGTTTTCAGTTTTCGGTAGTACATATATGTGTGAGCAAACATTTTCAAAAATGAAACTAGTAAAATCAAAACTTAGATCTAAGCTTACTGATGAGCATCTTCACCAAATTTTGAGACTTTCTGTTACAAGTGTAGAAATAGATATTGCTAAGCTTGCAAATAAGATGCAGCATCAAGTTTCCCATTAAAGATAAGATATATAGAATTTTCAATAACTCATTATTTTCCTGCACAAATTCTACAATAAAACATGAGCTATTATTAAGATTTTAATACCTACGTAGCAATAGCTGGCATAAGAGTGTAAGAGTCTTAACTTAAATTAAACTCAAAAGATGAATAATATGCAAATAAATGTGAACTTTCTCCGATAGTAAGGATAATTCTAATATGCGGCCGTCATCTGTATTTCGAATGATAATGTGGCCCTTTTACGCAAAAAGGTTGGGGACCCCTGGACTAGACTATAAATTCATTATAAATGACTAGCCCAGGACCGATGCAACGAGAAGGAAATAGGAGAAATATAAGTCCTTGACCCCAAGGTGAACTTTAAAGTCGTGAAGTCATACTTTATATGTGTGTGTGAGTGCCTATTTAAAACCAGGCAGGTGCCATCACCCACGGACGAAAGACACATCCTAAGGCAGTAGACGCGAGACCTTGGGGTGAACCTTTAACGCAGCTGCTGCCACACCTGAACGCAGGATGCAGCAGCAGCAGCGGGTGGCAGTGGACACGACCTGGCTGAGCTGCACCTTGGCCAACAGTAGCAGTAGCAGCAACTTCGAATGCTAAAAAAGAAGAAGAAGAAGACGCAGTGGCTGCAGCAGACGACGGACAAAGAGACGAACTGTTGAAACCTCACTCTGATTGGCTCTTTCCCAGGGTCCAGCTCCTGATAATTCTCTCTGATTGGTTCTCTGCTCCTGATACCTCGCCCTGATTGGTTCCCTGGAAGCCAGCTTCCGAGACCTCGCCCTGATTGGCTGTCTGCGGAGCCCAGGTGACAATAGACTCACAGGTGCATCTTGAGGAATCAGACGCTTTGCTCTCCCACGGGGAAAGGTAAGAATAAAACCAGTCGGTGATTTCCTCGCTGGGTGAGAATTGACCTCGCTGTGGAGTAGCGGCTTCAGTCTCAACGCATAATGATAGTGCAATGTAATGAACACAGTGTTTTGATCAAATTGTTGTTCATTAAAACTCCATAAATGCATAAATAAATTGTAGTATTGACGTATTTCGAATTGGCGTATTTGGAATAATAATAATAATAATAATAATAATAATAATAATAATAATAATAATAATAATAATAATAATAATAATAATAATAATAATAATAATAATAATGATAATAGAGAAGAAAGAATCCCATTTCCAGACTCATGCTACTGTGAGTATTTTTTAATAATAATAATAACAATATAATAACAATAATAATACAATGAGTGTACCCTCTTGCCAATGCATTTTTGAACGCTTAAAAAACAAAATCTAGCAAATATATTTCTATGGTTGACTATCCAAGTATATAACTTACCGTTGGCCGTAGCAATTCTAAGGAAATATATTTAGCAGTGAGCTAAAACCTTGGATTCAACTAAATATATTTACAAACTATGGAAAATAAAAGTATATGCGCTCGTTGGGGAGCTGGGTCTTAATGTACTTTTGGATATAGTGAACGATAAAAAAATATTTTTGAAATTGATTTATGTACTGAGTTGACATTACAGATTTAAGTTTCAAAGTTATGTTGCTTTTGTAAGTCTAAGCAAATAGAACTTTTACACTTAAATTTCTGTAAGTATCTTTTTCACGCAATCCAATAAAAGTATATCTATGCTCCCCAAGAGTTTTTCAACGAAAAACTAAGACTCTCAGTCACGCGAAGACTTGTATTGTCAAAGCAAAGAAACAAGCGAATTAGTGTTCGTGTTTGCACTAATAAATCTGCTTAAATTTTTTTTTAAATGTGGCCATGCACGCGTGAAATTCGAGGGGTTGTGGGGGGGGGGGGGGTGTGGGAAGCGCCGTGACATTTCAAGCATCTTCTTGCGGGGAGGGGGAGGTGGGAGGTGGGTGAGGAATCGTGTGGGTGTGTGGGGAGGGGGGGGGGGTGGGGGAGTGGGAGGAGTGTGGTCCAACCAGGTGCAGCAGGTGCACTCCAGGATTTTGGGTGGAGTGCACACACTGTGGGAAAAGTAGCAAGGATGTGCAGCCCAAATTGTGGGAATCCTTGAATCCTCGCGGGCGCCTGGACTCCTTCCTCCCATCACGCACGCACGCGGGGGCGTTCTTCGCCCTTTCCTCAGGAGCCCCTAAGGAGGATTGCAGAAGTAGATACCTGAATTTTTGGTTATGGAATACCTGCGAGGACACAAGAAGAAGAATCCTGCATTTTAGAAGTTGTGGAGTACCTCAAGGAGATAGGATGAAGCCTACTCTTTTTTTTATCTGATCCCAAAAACTGAGCCAAGTGCATGGTCCATACAATTGGCCATTTTATATTTTTGGCAACTTATCAAGTATTTTTGGCAACTTATCAAGTTACTGGTTACATAACTCTAATCTGAACTCATATTCATATCTGCCAGGAAGGAAAAGCATTCTATGTTGTTAATGGGAGAAGAAATTACTTTTTAAAATTACCTTTTTATATGTGTGTTTGTAGGTCAAGAGGGGAATTCCATTATGGTCTGTTGAGGCTCAGGTCTGTTGAGTCTGTGGTCTGTTGTAAAACTTAATCGTGGTAGCTTTATATATTCAAGGTTTCTTGATAACTGATTTGGACAGAAACTTTCTTTATGTATTGATATAATATATATAGTAATATATATCAGTATATATTATATATATATATAATATTATATAATTATATACAAAATATAAAAGAAGGGTTCTGCCAAACAATATTCCAATAACCTTAAAAAAAAATAATATAATAATTAAAAATAATATATATAAATATATATATATATATATATATATCTATATATATATAATATACATATATATTAATATATATATATACATATATATAACATCAAGAAGGTTTCTGTCCAAATCAATTATCATAACCTTAAAAAAAATAATATATTAAAAAAATAATATATATATATATTATAATATATATATATATATATATATATAGTGAATTTTATATCATTATTAATGATAAAAAAAAAAGATACTTTATAACTTATACAAATTATTCCCATAAGAAACGAAGTACGATAAACCCAAGTTATATCAAACTATTGCACTTGAAGTCAATTTAATCTGATAACCTGGCTAATACATCATCATAATTACGAAACGAAGACAAGATACATATGGCAAGAATTCTACCCAAAACTAACTTTATGAATTATTTGGCCGTATGCCATCAAAGGTTTTCGCAAAGTCGGCTTGTCAATTAGGAACGGCGCCTTCTAATTAGCCCGCCCCGCGTCAGATCCGTCATAATTACCCTAATTATCTCTTTAGTCCTTAGTCTGGACTTTGTTTTTTGTGATAATTACGAAAATTTGAGGGCCACAAGACGCTAATGCAAATGTTGAAGGAAAGATTCAGTTCACCTGGAAAAACAAGGTATTAATTTAAATGGTTTTGTGATAAAAACATTATTTAAGAGACTGGTCTATTTTATGTAGGAATTCGTATTTTATGCATTATGCATTTTGTGGCTTCGTAATGTCTCTCATTGGCTGGACATTTTCTGAATTCCTCAGATGATTTCTCTTCCACAACTGACGTTCGAATCTCGGTTCGAGAACTTTAGTTTATTCCCTGGTTGGTTTTTCAGGTATTTGAGTCTCAATAGTAGCCAAGAATATTGATTAATGAATATATATATATATATATATATATCATATAATATATATATATATATATATATATATATATATATAATATAAATATAAATTATACTTCAAAATACAAACATTGAGACGTTTTTGGTAATTGTTTCATGCAATCCAGATCCAAGTGATTGCAAAAGATACAGAGAGAGAGAGAGAGAGAGAGAGAGAGAGAGAGAGAGAGACGTGTCGCCTCTTCTTCTTCTTCTTCCCTTTAAGATGCCGAGTAAGAAACCCAGAAAAGGAACCCAAAAATGAACCCAAAGAATGAGCCCAGGACGGAATCCAAAAAGACATCCTATAAAATTAACCAAAGTGGTGGCCACAAAATCAACTCAAAAACGGACCTAAAAAAGTGAACCACAAAAAATGAACCTAAAAAAGGGAACCTAGAAAGGAACCCCCCAAAAAAACACAAATGAACCCAAAATTGAACCCAATAAAGGGGAACCAAAATTGAACCCAACAAGGATCTCAAAAGTTAAACATCAAAAAGCGAACCAATTAGGACCCTGAAAAAGAAAACCCAAAAAGAACAACAAAAATGAACCCAAAATTTAACCCAAAAATTGAACCCTAATTAAACCGTCGAAAAGCGAACCAAATAGGATCCTGAAAAAGAAAACCCAAAAAATGGAAATCCGTCAAAAAAAACAACCCAAACAAAAAAAAAAAAAAAAAAAAAAGCAAACCCAAAAAAGCAAACCCAAAGATGAGCCCAAACAAGAAACCGGGAAAAACAGAACTCAAAAAGTAACCAGGTCTCGTTTCCACCTGTCCACCTCAGGCGCCTCTTTTGTCCGACCTCGGAGCGACACTGGGCAGGTGGTCGCTTGCCCATTCTCCTCCTGTCTCTCTCTCTCTCTCTCTCTCTCTCTCTCTCTCTTCTCTCTAAGAAGAAGAAGGAAAAGTAAGGGGTTAAACGTCCTGGCGTCAGCTGATAATCGGAAAGTCGAACAAACTCACTCTCTCTCTCTCTCTCTCTCTCTCTCTCTCTCTCTCTCTCTCTCTCTCTGTTGTTAATGAGGTGTATCATAATATTATATTGTCCCTGGAGGTAATAAACGATTCTCTCTTTCCTCTCTCTGTAATTGTTTGTACAAATCATACACTATCTGGAGGTCGAATAACCTCTCTCTCTCTCTCTCTCTCTCTCTCTCTCTCTCTCTGTATTGTTAATTAGGGAAATCATATACTGTCTGGAGGTCGAGTGACATTCTCTCTCTCTCTCTCTCTCTCTCTCTCTCTCTCTCTCTCTCTCTCTCCTCTCTCTCTCTCTCTCTCTCTCTGATGTTAATTAGTTATAAATATATATTGTCTGGAGGTCGAATAATATTTATCACGTTGATAATATCTCTCTCTCTAGATTTGCTGCGTGTGCGTATGTTACGTGCACGACCGTTCGTGCGCGCGCACGCGCGCATGCGCTGACGGAAGCACGAACGAACGAATATACCCACCAATTGGACAAAAGCTTCAGTTTCTCAGATCTGATGACGTCTTAAACCTCACTTCCTTTCGAAGAGTTCAATAACAGTATTCTCATGCCCCGATCTTATTTCCTTTTATTTATTGTAGGGGAAAGAGTTTTGTATGTTTCTGTAGTGTGTGCAGTTTTTGTAGTTATTCGTAGTTGATGTGTTTTTTGTAGTTATTGTAATTGTAACTGTAGTATCTGTAGTTGCTGTTGTAACTGTAGTAACTAATTTCTGTATAGTTTCTGCAGTTTTTGTACGTATTGTAGTTTAATTGGCTTTTTGTATCTGTAACTGTAGTATCTATAGTTCTTGATGTAACTGTAGTTTTTGTAGATTTTGTAGTTTCTGTAAAAACTGTAGTAACTAGTTTATGTAAATTTTCTGTAGATTTTGTAGTTATTGTAGTTGATGTGGTTTTTGTAGTTATTGTAACTGTATTCTCTGTACTATCTGTAGTTGTTGTTGTAATTGTAGTTTCTGCAGTAACTATTTTCTGTAAAGTTTCTGTAGTTATTGTAGTGTTTTTAGTAGTTACTGCTAACTGACCCTCAGCAAGTTCACAGACTGGATTCAGGCCCATGGAATTCTGACTGAGAAGTGAACCTCTCCAGCTGACTGGCTGTATTCCAGTCCATAAGATTCCTACTGGTTATCAACTAACTGGATCTTGGACCATCAGATTTTGCCTGGTAACTGGACCTCTGCTTAACTGACTGGATTCCAGTCCACAAAATTCGATTCAGGTCCGAATGATTGGAACTTCTATAGTCATTTGATTGGATCCTGAACCATCAGACTGACTGGTAACTGGACCTCTGCTTAACTGACTGGCTTCTGACTGGTAACTGGACCTCTGCTTGGTTGTCCTACTGGATTTCCAGTCCAACTTCGGATTTCAGGTCAAATGATTGGAACTTCTACAGTCATTTGATTGGATCCTGGCCCATCAGACTGGTAACTGGACCTCTGCTTAACTGACTGGCTTCTGACTGGCAACTAGACACCTCTGCTGTTATCGGCCTGGATTCCAGTCCACAAGATTCGACTCTGGTCCATAAATATCGTAACCTCCAACTCGTCCCCAGTTTTTTGCTCGACTTCGACGTATTATGGAATGGCAGCGCCCACCCCAAGGAGCCATCTGGCCGACGATTTCCTCCTCCTACGGGACAGGTGGTAGGCGTGGCGTGGCGTGGCGTATTCCGGAGGGCCTCGGGGAGGGAGGAAGGAGAGGTCTTGGAAGACTCCTCCGGCGGGCGGGCGCGTGTGTGTGTCTGTGTATTTCCTTCGTCCTTGGAAGGAAGGAAAGGATTTTAAAAAGCTGCTGGCTGACTGACTAGCTGGCTGGCTGGCGTCTTGTGACCGACCGCGTGGTCGTGATTCTTTTATATATAGGTCTTTGGTGATGATTCTCATTTCGATAATGACGATATTCTATCCTGTATTGGTGATTCTCTGTCCTGTAATCCCGATTCTCAATTAAGTATTCATGATTCTCAGTTCTGTAGTGACGATTCTCTGTCCTGCAACGGTGATTCTCAGGTCAGCAGTCATGGTTCGGTAATGATTCTTTGTTCCACACAAATTCAGGAAGTCCTTGCACGATTCTACACGACCGAAATAGTCACGTGACCAATGACTATGGCCCCATGCCCCTCCCACCCACACCCCCTACCGCCGTCCCCAAAAAATGGTCCAATTTCCTACGACCCAGATGGGGAACAGCCCACGTCAGTCTAGAATGTCAAAGGTTACTCAAGAAGAAGAAAGAATTATTATACCTCGATATTAGTGAAATATGTCATTTTTTAAGTGGGTCACTGGAACATAGGACCCTCCTACCCTCCTACCCACCCACACCCAACACCCCTGCCCACTGCCTGCGTGCCCAGATGACGCATGCGCAGCTCCCACGTGGTAAAAGGATTATTGCCACTCATTACGCCAAATGGACTAATCAGTCCTTGACTCCTAAAATTTCCCAAAAGGAAAAGTGGGTTTCAGCCCTCTCTCTCTCTCTCTCTCTCTCTCTCTCTCTCTCTCTCTCTCTCTCCATCCTCGTGCTCACACACCCAGGAACCCAGGTTCGATCCCCAAATCGGGAGAGTGAAGGATAAGTTTGGAGCCTTCCTCAAAATCCTGTAGGATTCTGTTTACCGGTAGGAGATCATGAACCTACTATTGTAGGAAGTAGCTAGAGAGAGAGAGAGAGAGAGAGAGAGAGACGAGAAAGACAAGAGGTAGACAGAGAGACAGAGAGAAGAGGAGCTTAACTTTTATGTTAGCCAAAGTAAATCATGCGAATAGAACCGTCTGATAAAACAGATAGCTTCAAATTTTACCTATGCCATAAATCTGGCAAAGTTGTAAATTGTCCCGTGTCTCGAAATTGGGCAGGAAATGGGCCTTCCGCCTTTCAGATGTTACGGTAGCGTTAACTGACTGATCGGTGTGATAAACTTGCGTCACTTGTGTTATCAGAAGGAAGAAATGAAGTATGGAAAAGTTGCAAATGGTGGCAAAAACTCACGCGTTTCGTTTTGGGCATTGTGAACAGGTTCCAGCCTTTTGAAAAGAGATGTGAATGAATCAAGAAACACTAAAATAAATAGGATGAGAATAGAATCAGGTAAATCTGCAACTACTGATTCAAACTCACGAATTTTTATTTTATATAGAAGCAAAGTTTCCATTGGATTTTTAGTCAGAAATAAGGAATAAAATAGTTAAAATAAAAAATGCAAAACAGATTAAATCATCTTGCATGTAATTTTGGAAAGATATTCCAGTGGATCTTTGTAAAAAAAAAAATAAGGAATACAATAGTTTAAATAAAAATAAAAAGTCAAAATAAGTTAAATCATCTTGCAATTAATTTTGGAAAGATATTCCAGTGGACTTTTTGTAGAAAAAAATAAGGAATAAAATAGTTAAAATTAAAATTAAAAAAGGCAAAACAGGTTTAAATCATCTGGCATGTAATTTTGGAAAAATATTCCAGTAAAAACTGTCAATATTGGCGAAAACTCACGAGTTTTGATATTGTTTTGAAGCAATGTTTCCATTGATCTTTTTGAGGGTACAGATGAATGAAACAGTCAAATTAAAAAGAGGCAAAACAGGCTTTAAAAAATCACCTCATGAAACAGCCACTAATTAGGACGAAATACCTGAAATAGTAAAAAAAATAAATAAAAAAAACAGCTTAGCACAGGAAGTCATATTGTCGTCGAAATTAGAAATGAAACAGAACTTATCCTATTTATCTAAAACCTCCATCCACCCAAGGAACTGGAAAAACTAGTTGTTTATGTGTGTTTGTGTGTAAAACATACAGAAGCAGATGTTATGCTCTAGCAGAAATATGTAACGTCTAACATCTCATAGCAGATCCCTAATTAGCGAATCTTTTTCTACCTGGCCAGGTGACAAGCAGGCTTCCGGAAAGCAGAGCATTTTAGCCCTGTTTTAATTGTTCCATTTCAACAATGGCCACACCACCCGCCCCACCCCCCAATAAAAAAAATTCTACAATGTTTTTTTTAGGTAATTCTCCTTATGCAGATGTTTGCTGATTATATCTGCAGGATAGAGGGGCCCAATGTCTGCGAATGTTGGCTACGGTCAATATTTTAAATTTAGGATATTTTTCTATTTTGGCCTTGGGCTGCAAAATGTTTATATTAAAATTGATTGCAATTTCGGCCTCTGGCTGCAAATGGTCACTTCAAATGTTTGCAACTTCGACTATTTGCAAATTTTGGTCTCGGGCTTTTTAAATATTGACTACAAATATCTGCAACTTCGAATATTGGCAGCTTTAGGTCACGGGCTGCAAATATTGACTACAAATATTTGCAACTTAGAATATTTGCAATTTTTGGTCTTACGCTGCAAGTGCTGGGTATTAAAATGTTTGCAATTTTGATCTTAGGCTGCAAATATAAGTGACAGAATACTAGCAACTTCTGGTCTCGGGCTACAAATATTTTATCAAAATTATTTTAGATATATATTTTGCAAAGTATATAATAAAACATTTTTGATAAAAGATTTTTGACGAATATCCTAATTACGACAATTATGAATATTCGAATTCTACCCAGCAACCTAGCTGTCAGAAAAACGAATTTGTACAAGATTAATTCATTGAAAACTGCCATTATATTCAACAAAATGATAATAATAATAATCGCCTGTTTACGAAAATACTAAACCAGCAGGCAATTAATTCCGACCTATCACGATTGACTCTTTTAAGGTACAAAATGCATGAGGACATGGAAGGCCCATTCGTCGAAATCGTAACCCACGAAAAATCATTTCCTGGTTTTTCTTAAAGAATAATTGATGTAAAAACACTTTTTATTCAAATATTATTCAAGAAAATAGAAATCTTTTGTAATTAAAGTATTTTAGATATAAAGAGGATTTTTCTTATCTTTTAATTATGCATTGAAGGCACATTCGTCGAAATCTGAACCCACGAAAAATCATTTCCTAGTTTTTCTTTGAGAATAATTGATGTAATAGCACTTTTTTTATCATCATTATTCTATAAAATAGAAATCTTTTGTAATTTATGTATGTTAGATATAAAAAATATATTTTTTTTTATCTTTTTTAAGTATTTTATTTCCATTTTCGTCGACGGGAATCGTAACCTTGACCATAGTATATCAACCCGTGAAAGTAAGTCCTATTACGTAACTTAATTACGATTTATTGATAAAGTAACTTAGAGCACTTTATTTCCATTGAATGCATTATAAATCAAATGTATTTTTATGCTTTAAAAATATATATAAAAACTACTTTTTGAAAAATTTGTAAACGTATTTTTTTTCAAGTTCGGCGAAAAGGCTTTTTAATCTCGCCCATATAACACAATGTAGTTTGTACCCTAAGCCTTCAGGGCACGATACTAACCTTGCCTGCTCTCTCTCTCTCTCTCTCTCTCTCTCTCTCCTCTCTCTCTCTCTTCTGGGCCATAAGGGACGCTGCTATGTTGCTAAGACGTTATGGTTCACTGCTAATAAACCGGGGTTCAATCGCCGAGCGGGGAAAGACAGTGATAGAGTCTTACCATAATAGATAAATATAGAAATAAAGAGAGAGAGAGAGAGAGAGAGAGAGAGAGAGAGAGAGAGACTTTCTCTTGAACGCTTAGATATCTTATAATCAATCTACACTCTCTCTCTCGCTCTCTCTCTCTCTCTCTCTCTCTCTCTCTGTGTGTGTGTGTGTGTGTGTGTGTATATATATATGAGTATATATATGACCTAGAGATAAGTAAGCGCATGGTGTCTCCTCGGATAGACTAATAAGTCTTTCAGACATCCTAATCCTTGTAACTCTCTCTCTCTCTCTCTCTCTCTCTCTCTCTCTCTCTCACTTTTTTTCGTCCTTGTGAGTGAGTGTATATAAATATGCGTTCAAGCTCTCTCTCTCTCTCTCTCTCTCTCCTTCGACGACCCTGTTTGTGCGCGTGCACGTATGTGTGTGTGCGTGTGTGTACGTGTGCGTGCGCGCGCGTAACACGTCGCTACTACAAGCGCCAAGGACCAGGTGGCTGGCGAGCGGGCAGCAGAAAGGCGCCCTGAAGAACCCCAATTATCATCGAGACAAAAGTAACCTCCGGTAATGTTATGCATCGGCCACGCGAGCTGGGTTCCTCAGGGACAGATAACTCCGAAAATTCCCGGAACCAGGAACCACCCACACCCTAACCCACCTCCGCCCTACCCCTCCTCCTCCTCCAATCAGCTGCTTGCAAAACCAAGAACCTCTCCGTGTGATAGAACAAAAACAACTGTCATGGCGGAAATGGGATGATTTTGATTCTAAGTAGAGAAATTGAATTTAAAAGTTTTTTTTTGTAAGTAAGAGGACCCAGAAGTTGCCAGGAACTTGGAGCCCCCCCAACCCTCCCCCCCAACCTCAAATGGGCTGCTTGCAAAAGCAAGAACACTGCATGCTGGCATAAGGCCATTTGTCATGATAGAGATGGGACGGCATCGGTCCATGTAGAGAAATTGGATTTGAGAGGATATTTGTATGTCAGATACTCCACCTATCAGAGTAGATATCGGTTTATGTTCGATTTAAAGGTATTTCTGTAAGTCAGAATCAAAATATTATCATATTTTTCTTGATGGCTAAGCGGGTAAAGTCCCTGTGACCTCTGTATCAAACACTAAAAGACATGGGTTCGAATCCTGGCTGGGGAAAGTAGCATTTGTCATACCCTATGGGATGTAAATTATTCCCAAATTTGAGATAAATGTCCATTTTTGGCTAAAGTTTTGAGATTATTAAAAAACTTAACTGTGAATCAGTGACTAAATTGTGTTTGTGTGTGTGTGTCTGTGTGTGTCTTACGCAAGCGCATGTGTACGTGTACATATGATTACATTTATATCTATGTTACTTTCAATAAGCAATGCGTGCACAGATGCTGCTCAGATAACTGCGCACTTTGTAGCTGGAAAATATTTGGGAAAATTCAACACTTTTGATATACATATTTAAAACAGGAATTTACTAAATATAATAATGTGAAAGAATTAGAATATCATAATTTATTATACATAAAAAGTAGAAAATAAAAAACTCGATATATGAATCTAATTGAAAATATACAAAGCAGTCAGATAATATTCATAATCAGAATTATGTAAAAGAATAAGATAAATGAAGTTTAAATAAAATGTAAAACGAGAAAGCATAAAGATAAATGAGGCATTAAGTTAAAATTATAAGTTTTGTATAAACAATATGAAATTAAAATAAGAAAAAAGCAGTAGCGAGGAAAAAATGAATTAAAAAGCGAAAGAAAATATAAACAATTCTTTTAAAAAACATAAAAACACATTTAGAATCAGCCACGCGACAGCTCCATAGCCCAGCTTTATTAACACCCCCCCCCCCCACCCCCCCCCCCCCAACCCCTCCAAAAAAAAAAAAAAAAAAAACGAAATTGGGACCCATAATCACTGGCGTGAATATCATAACTGCACAGAGGTGACCGCACCCAGAGTAATATCATTCCGGAGATGTAATTACGCTGTTCCTGGGTTCTTCCGGTAGAGAGAGAGAGAGAGAGAGAGAGAGAGAAGAGAGAGAGAGAATGGTCAAGTTTACATATAGCAGACATGGACTTCCACAAGAGAGAGAGAGAATGAGAGAGATATATGGTCAAGTCTCCAAACAGTACTCATGGACTTCCACAAAAGAGAGAGAGAGAGAGAGAGAGAGAGAGAGAGAGAGAGAGAGTACTACGCTTCGTAGGATATGCAATAGTCAATGGATCTGTCCGATATTTAAAAGTATTGCAGAAATCAATAATGCAATGAAAACATTTAAAATATATTTTAAAAATAGAGTCCATATGCAGAATAAGAACATTGCATTGCAGATGTGTTTTAAAATGGTATATCCTTATTCTCAATAAAGACATTGCGATGTCCTTACTTTCTTTGTTAAGAAGGAAGACACTACACGAAATATACTAATTCAAGGACATCTATATGCAGATGAAAAACATTACATTAAAAATATATTTTCCCTAAAAGCCATCCTTACCCTAAAAATATCGCAATACAAATATTTTCCCAAATGGCCATCCTTATTCAGAAGAAAAACATTACATTACAGACATTTTACCGAAAAAAAACCTTCCTTATTCAAAAGGAAAACATCACATCGCAAACATTATCCTAAAAAGACGTCTTTAGTCAAAAGAAAAACACTAAATTATATTTCCTAAAAGAAATCCTTATCCTAAAGAGAAGCATCACACCACAAACATTATCCTAAAAAGACGTCCTTAGCCAAAAAGAAAAACATAAATTATATTTCCTAAAAGAAATCCTTATTCAAAAGAAAAACATTACTGAGACGTCTTTAGCAAAAAAAAAAAAAAAAAATCACTTAATTATATTCCTAAAAGAAATCTTTATCCTAAAGAAAAGCATCACCACACCACAAGCTTATCCCAAAGGACTTCCTCTCACACAGGAAAACACATAGCAAGGAACGCCACGCCCCTTTTTAAAGGGAGCATCCTTCTGCAGGATATGTGACCGGAAAACGCGGACAGTGCAAAAAAAAAAGGACGTTATTGGTCACCCAGTTCAGTTAAAGGGCGTCGCTGACTAGAAAAAAAAAGAAGGAAGGAAGGAAGGAAGAAAATGGGAACTGGCCATGGGAAACGAGAGAGAGAGAGAGAGAGAGAATGGTCAAGTCCTGCAACAGCATTAGAAGGCTTCCACGAGAGAGAGAGAGAGAGAGAGAGAGAGAGAGAGAGAGAGAGAGAGAGAGGTGGGGTATGGTCAGACACTGCTAGAATACCCACAGGGGTTCCAAAAGAGAGAGGAGAGAGAGAGAGAGAGAGAGAGAGAGAGAGAGAGAAAGAGAGAGAAAGAGAGAGAGAGAGATGCAACAGTACGAGAACACTTACATGAGAGAGAGAGAGAGACAAAAAACGGATGGTTAAGCACTGCTAGAATACCCACGGGGTTCCAGAATAGAAAAGAGAGAGATGGCTAGGTCATGCAACAGTACGCAATAAGTTTCCATCACAAAGAGACTAGACAGACAGACAGACAGACAGAAAGAGAGAGAGAGAGAGAGAGAGAGAGGGATGCTGCTGCAGTCATGCAAGAGCACACATGCAACAGCCCGTGGGAGGAGACACGCATAGCTACGCTTCCTTCCTCATAATAATAATATCCCCTATTTTAGCCAACTGGCGTTAGCGGTACAGGCAACGGGGGTTTAAAGGGATGATGAGGGCAACATCGAGGACCCTTTGGCTATATCTAGAGTCACTTTAAATACTTATGTGGGTACCTTTAAAGTAATACTAGAGATTTTTCATTTTTCCCTTTAACAATACCAACATTTAGCAAATATTTCAAAGTAGGACTAAGGATAATTGTATTTTAGGTACCTTTAGATATCGAATATGTATCTGGGTATTTGCTAAACTTCAGTGGTGCATTTTAAGGCATCTTTATGGATTACCAATTTATTTTAGGCAATCTGAAAGCAGCAATACCACTAATAATTTCACGAGTCTTAAAGTAGCAAGCAAATGTCATCGCCCTTAAACGTAATAAAGAGTTCTTGAAAAAGTTCCATTTAAAGTAGCAGGAATATAATATATAAAGCCTTCAATATGAAAATGATAGGTTATAACCTTAAGCTAACAGGGTTATTTAATTGTTATAAAGTCAATTAAGTTAAATTGAACTTTGAATCACATGGGATATATTGCAATATATCCCAGTTTTTAAAGTTATACATTTAATGTAACATTATTATAATTGAGCATTAAATGCAATTGTATTATATCTGAACCCTTAAAGTAATCTGGATATAATCTGGATATATTTACAAACCTTTAGTTCAAAAAGGATATGTTTTGAGCCTGGATAACATTGTATTTCAACCCGATAATGTAACATGGATAAATTTATTCGGTTTTTGTAAGGCAGAGGCATTATAGCTGTTAATATACTTAAATATCAAAGTATCTTTACAGTTATATATACCACAGTTCAGTTACTTTATAGTTTTCTAGTTAAGTATCTAAGGAACTTTACAATTATGATTACTTCAATATAGCTATTTCCCAGCTGTACATTTTATGGCAATGGTTATAAGTAGCAATTATAAGTACTTCAGTGTACTTATTTTCCAACAGTGCAGGTTATGGCAATGGTAATAAGTACCACAGTTCAGTTACTTATAATTTTCTAGTTAAGTATCTAAGTATCTTTACAATTATGAGTACTACGATCCAGTCACTTTCTAGAATTACAGTTCAGTTAGCTTATAGTTTTACAGTTGAGTTACTTTATAGTTTTACAGTTAAGTATCTAAGTATCCTTACAAATACAAGTACTTCAATATAGCTATTTCCCAGCTGTCCAGGTTATGGCAAAGAATATAAACAGATTTATATATGTCAGCGTTTCGCATTTCCGGACACTGAATTGACAAATTCATCTTCTGTCCGTCTAAAGATTTGCCGCAAGATAAAGGAAGTCGTTGCTTTATCTTATCTCAGTATCTTTCCTCGTATTCCGACGACACCTGGATATTCTGGGATTTTATGCAAAGGTACAAACGTTACCTGCAATTGGCTTAAGTACTCGGCTTCTGTTACCCAAATGAGATATTTTGATATCAGCTGATTAGAATTGCATGAATATATTTAGTTATTACTTTGCGAGAATGTGCCCACATGGAGGGTATTATTTTGGGCATCAATGAAACAGCCAAAATGGGAGAGACCCAGCTTCTGCAAAAGTCGAAGAGAGAGAGAGAGAGAGAGAGAGAGAGAGAGAGAGAGAGAGAGAGAGAGAGAGAGAGAGAGAGAGAGAAATTCTAATGATCAGAATCATACAGGCTTTTTGATACCCAGGTCTGCATTCTATACTGGAGAGAGAGAGAGAGAGAGAGAGAGAGACTTCTAATGGTTTATGATCACTCAGTAGTTTGGATATTGAAGTTTGAAATCTATACTTGTTTAGAGAGAGAGAGAGAGAGAGAGAGAGAGAGACGAGAGAGGAGGAGAGACACTTGCTAAAGGTTTATGATCACCATCAGTAAGCTTTGATATTGAACTTTGAAGGTTTGAAAATCTATACTTCCGTTTAGAGATGAAGAGAGAGAGAGTAGAGAGAGAGACTTTCTACGTTATGATCATGAGTAGTTTGTATACTGAGTTTGAAATCCTATACTGTTGAAGAGAGAGAGAGAAGGAGAAGAGAGAGGAGAGGAGGAGAGAGAGGGCATCACCAGAGATAGTTTATACCCAATACCTCGACCCATCTAGACACTAAAACTATCTATACCTGTTCAATACGAGGCGATCAATTTTTTTACGAACTCCTCCCAGTAAAATAATGAACAACACTGAATACAGATTCTACCTTTAGGCCACAAAGGCTATGATGCAGAGGCGCCCGTGAATAGCAGAGAGATGCATTCACTGGAAAATGTCTTGGAAATGTATTCATAAAGGGTATTGGTCCAGTTGGGGGAAAAAATGTATAAAGGGAAACTTTTGGTGAGGAGAGAGAGAGAGAGAGAGAGAGAGAGAGAGAGAGTGAGAGAGAGAGAGAGAGAGGTATTCGAATTTATATTTACCAATGGATGACCGGTTAATAAAATAGAATGCTAAATTCGCCCCCCCCCCCCTCTCTCTCTCTCTCTCTCTCTCTCTCTCTCTCTCTCTCTCTCCTGGAAACCATATTTATTACGTCATAATATATTATAGATGACAATCGCACATTACAAATGCTAATGCCGAATATTTTGGGGGATCTGAGAGAGAGAGAGAGAGAGAGAGGCTTCCTTATGACATAACTTCTCTTTTTTGTGGTCTTTTTGTCATCTGTTATTAATATCCGCCCTTTTTTGCTACCTGTTCCATCTTTACATTTTATTCCCCAACTCCTTTTCATCTCCTACTTTGATTTATTCCCGTGTTTGCATTTCTCCAAGTTTTATTCTCTCTTTATCTCTCTCTCTATCTCCCTCTCTCTCTATGTATACCTGCCAATACATCAACTTATATTTGTTTGTTTGCTTGTTTTTTGGTCTGTCTTTTTTTTTGTCACTTTTGCTTTGCTTTCTTCGTCGAAGTTTCTCTCATAGTTTGGGAATAACTTTTCCGCCTCCGCCCCCCGCGCCCCCGTCCAACCACCAAGCCAAACCTATTTCTTTACTTATCCCACAATAAAAGACTTAACGAGAACAGAACTTCCCTCAGACACCTTGGTCAGTCACCCCTAAAGAAAACGGAAGGCGAGACCTCCTGGAAGAAAACGGAACCGTGAATATGAATGAGCCTAAAGTCTGGAAAGGACAAATGTGTCCAACGGTAGAAATAGATTGGAAACGTCGCCTCGATCTATCAGATGAGTTGAACTGGAATGAGGATGAATAGGTGATGTGGGAAAGAGGAACTGGAGGAGGAGAAGGAGGAGGAGGGGAATTTGGTTAAGAAAGGTTCCTAGGTGACATTTAGTGCTCCAGAAGATGTAATGTTGGAGGAACCTTAGAAAAAGTTTGCTAGTATTACAGAGGTCTAATGCTGATTCTTATCAAATACTATTTTCTAATCAATTTCATCAATATCTTGACCAGGAATCAATCTAAAATTTAACTTTATAACCAAAGTGATTATTCCCATTACATGAACATTATGCACATTACTAAAACTAATTATGGTACACTCACAATTTTTTAAAAGGCAGTATTTGGAGTTTTTCTAAAACTTTTTCCTGACAGGAATTTTAGAAGTAAATTATATCTTTTCAGAAAAATTCATGATCTTAAGAAAATTAAGCAGATTTTGTCCAACCATGAATTCTCGTGAATGTATAAAAAAAATCTGAATTAACAAATGTAAAATATTTTGCTATGGAAATATAACTCTCTCTCTCTCTCTCTCTCTCTCTCTCTCTCTCTCTCTCTCTCTCTCTCTCTCTCTCAATTTATTATGAAATTAAAAACAAATTAACTTCAATATTAGTTTTCCATGAATGAAAAGGAAATATTCGTATTAGGCAGAAATTATCTCTCTCTCTCTCTCTTCTCTCTCTCTCTCTCTCTCTCTTTTCTCTCTCTCACCTTCTGTGCCCCCAATGAATATTCCCACGAGTTCAGAGCTTCTCCTACCCACAGACAGAGAGAGAGGTAAACCCAAGCGTGTGACGCAATAACCCACCATGACAGACTTTCCGCAAATATGGACCTCAGATCCCTCATAAAAGTGTCCCTAATCTCGGCCCTACAAGGAATGAGACAAGAACTCGGGTGTGTGTGTCTCTCAGGAGACCAGCTACTGCGCAAGTGTAAACAAGGCTAAGGAAGTTATCTGATTTACGATAGGGGCCTGATAGAAGGGGAGGTGGTGGTGGTGGTGGGTGGGTGACCAGAGAGATAGAGCGGTGAGTGAGAGATAGAAGGAGAGAGCAGCAGGATCTCGTAACTCGGGAGAATATTCCTTTTTCATCTCATACCTCGTCGCGCCATATCACCGCGTGGTCGATGTCTGCGACCAGGTGACTACGTTCTCATATCAGCAACTGATTTATATATATACTATACACGTTCCTTTTCCCTTCTTCTTTTTATGGTTCCCTTTTGTTATTATTTATTCCATATCCTCTTTTTTTCATTCTTCTCTTTTATTTCGTGGCTGGAAAACCCACCCTTTGAGGCCAGTTCGAAACCGGATGACGAAAGAGTCAAAAAGAGCTTTTAGTTGTCTATAAATTTAGTGGTTTGGTTTTTATATATATATATATTTTTTTTATTTCAATATTTTACGAGGAACGATGGATTCAATTGTCCCCTATAAGTGTGATATTTATAGCTCACTCTCCCTCTTTTATCCTATTTCCCGAGTTCCTCCTTCAAAAATAAAAAGTAATAAAATAGTTGAAGTTCATCTAACCGCCTCCACGCTGCTCCCAAACCTATTAGACCTCATTGAAAAGGTTCTATATGACATGGGAGCCTTCCGTTTCAGTTAATATATCCTAGAGGTTTCTATATAAGCTTTCTTCCTGTATAAACTGCCCACAGTGGAGCCTACATTTCATGAAAAATATTGAGATCATTAGGCATCTCTAAATGGACTTCTGTGAACAGGTCCTATATATGATATACGAGTCTCTGCTTCAGTTACCTATAATCTAAAGTTTTTTTTTTTTATAAAACATTCAGTTTTCCTCCTATATAAACTTCCCACAATGGAGCCTACATTTACGAAAAATATTTAGATCTTCAGTATCTCCAAATGGACTTTCAGAGTGAACAGGTCCTATATATGATATACGAGTCTCTACTTCAGTTACCTATATCTTAGAGGTTTCTATATAACACTCAGCTTTCCTCCTATATAAAATACCCACAGTGGAGCCTACATTTCATGAAAAATATTGAGATCATTAGGCATCTCCAAATGAACTTCTAGAGTGAACAGGTCCTATATATAATATACGAGTCTCTACTTCAGTTACTTATATCCTAGAGGTTGCTATATAACTTTGAGCCTTCTTCCTATATAAACTGGCCACAGTGAAGTCTAGAATTCATGAAAAATATTGAGATCATTAGGTATCTCCAAATGGACTTCTAGAGTGAACAGGTCCTATATATAATATACGAGTCTCTGCTTCAGTTACCTATATCCTAGAGGTTGCTATATAACATTGAGCCTTCCTTTTATATAAACTGGCCACAGTGAAGGCTAGATTTCGTAAAATATGCCAGTACTATTATGCAACTTTTAGTAGAAGTTTAGAGACAGCCAACGTGCGTGTAGGAAAACGTTTCATGTTAACCTGGGCTCAGGTAGGACAGCCAAATAATTCGCTCCCTTTCTTCTCAGGAATAATATGAAATTCTATTAAGGAGGGTTGGTTAGTGGCGTGGAATAGTTCCTCATAATGGGATGGGTATTCTTAATTGAAAAACGATACATTATATATATATATATATATATATATATTATATATATATATATATATATATATATATATATATATATATATATATATATACGTTTGATTTTACATCACGAAAATTTATAATCGTGCTGATTATACGAACAAAGTTACGACCACGAAGGGAAAATGAAACGTTGGAGATAAGAAGAGGAAAGTACTTAGCATTTCAGTGTTTCAATTTTCGTTCGTGGCTGTAACTTTGATCATATATATACATACATATATATATACATACATATATATATATATATATATATATATATACATACATATATATATATATATATGCGTATATATATATACACATATGTATATAGTTACAGATATATAGATGAATAGATAGCTATCAAAAAAAATCTCTGACGGCACATTTACAAAATATAGCATAAAGACAACTGACCAAAAATCACATATAAAAGTTAAAGTTTCTCAGCACAATTAGAAAATAATACTTGATATTTCCTTAAAGGTTGAAAAAAAGATTTTAATTCACCTTCAATTCGTATACCACAAACACCAGATATAAAGAAATTTAGATAAATGGCTTAATACAAGATAACAAAATCTGTTAACAACCAATAGCTGGATATCAAAAGATAGAAATAAATAATTAACAACAAGATTAGAAAACAAACAAATAAAAAGCCACCTGGAACACATAAATAATGTCCTTGAAAATAACATGAAAAATAAAATAGCAAAATATTGACAAAATAACATTAATTAACACGCCGATCAGAAAACAAGTAAAAATCAAAGCCACCTGAAACACATGGATCATTTCCTTGGAAATAACTCACAAATAAAAAAATTTAAAAAATACTCCCTAGTCTTGGAAATCAGTTTAAAAAAATTCATCACAAACATTTCAGTGGAAATCACAGAAGACGTCACGTGGATCACTTCCTTGAAAATAAGTTTAAGAATCAAATGAAAAAAAAAAAAAAACTCACTCCTCTTGGAAATCAGTTTTAAAAATCATACGTCACAAAGACCCATTTTACTGAAAATCTCAGCCGACGTCACCAGTACCGAGGAATGAATCTCCTCCAGAAAGCCGACGCGAAATTGATTACAGAATCGGCTGTAATCCAGGCTGTAGGCTCCTCGGCTGCAGTGTCAACTACAAGGCTTCGTGGGAACAATTGTGATATGCGGAAGACGCGACACACACACACAGGGGCATGAGATTGCCCCATGGGGGCTCGTCGGGGGAAGGAGGGGGTACATAGGTACGTACCCAATACTTCAGCCAGGTAATCTCAGTGCCAGTTTTTGCACTTCCTTTGAAGGGACAGGTACGAAACCGCAAAAAAAAAAAAAAAAAAAAAACAAAAAAAAAAAAAAAAAAAAAAAAAAAAAAACGGGAGTTGCCTCCGAAGGGGATTTTTGTGGAAACGGGGTTAAGTGGGGGGAGGCTGGGGGGAAGGGCGTGGAATATTCGGTGCCTAATTGGTTCGTTATCCTAAAGGACATGCGGACGGTTTTCTTGTCGGAAGACTTGACGGTTTTAAAACGGTTTGATTTAAGCCGGGGTACGTATTAGGATGCTATGCATGATGTGTATGTATGTATGTGTGTATCTCCTCTCTCTCTCTCTCTCTCTCACACACACACACACACAGAAAAAAAGAACCCATCACAGCCTTATAACAACTCAGTAGTTTTAGTAGTAGGTCGGATACGCAGCGAGCCAGAAGTGAAATAAAAAGCTTAATTATTATTTTACATAAATAAATACTAATTTATGAGGGGCTGCCCATCTCAGCCACCGAGAGTTGGCTGGTTTATACCTGGTTATTAAGGTTCGCTCTTAATCTGTCAAAGAAGCTGGGCTCAAGTGATGGACAAGTTCGGGTCGCGTTGAGGTGGGTTTCCTAATCTGCTAAGCAACGGTTTGGGTTTTATATAATATATATAATCTATATATATATAATTATATATATATATATATATATAGATATATAAATCTTTATATATACTATATATATATATATATTATATATATATATAATGAGATGGAAAGATGATAGGTTACCATATAATATCGGCTATCTCGGCTTATTGACTAAAGCCTCAATTTCATCTCATATATAGATAATATATGTACATAACCTCATATATATATATATATATATATATTATATATATATATATATATATATATATATATATGTATATATATACATACACATATATATATTATATATATATATATATGTATATAACAGTGTGTTTTTAATGGGCCTTTTATACTTGAGACGTGTCTTGTTTTAACAGAAGAATTTATTTACATATATATCTATATATATAATGTGAAATTGAGGCTTTAGTCAATAAGCCTAGATAGCCAATATTATAAGGTAACTATCGTCTTTCTATCTCATTATTCAGTATTCCACTCCTCAGGCAACATATTTTGAAACACGGTATTGACTACTTCAGAATTACTAAAAAATTAATAAAATAATATGTTATCAAAGAAAATAGGGGCAGAAATCGAACATACGAACCCAAAAAATGACCAAAATCATGCTGGATACATTCGTATAATCGATGAGAACTGCCGGACAAAGTTTCCCGTGGTTCAGAGATCGATGCTACGATTAAATGGGAAAAAAAAATCTGTTAAGACCCAACGTCGATACGTTGGAGGAACATCTCTCAAAGAGTATCTGCCAATTCTCCCATTGGTCGTCTCCTCCCAAATCCAAGGGATTACAAAAGAAAGTAGAAAAGTGAAAAAAAGAGACAAGTTAAAGAAGTACTGCACCTATAGAATTGATGTTAATCCAGCTTTTGTACCGAATTGGGTCCATCCCTAAAATCATGTCTGGAGATCTAAGACTTTTGGGAAATCGGATTTTTTTTTTTTAATCGGCTTTTTTTTAATTTCTATTTCTGTCTGTTATTTTTTCTCTCATACATTTTCGACTGCTTTCGATTGACTACTGAATTTTTCGTCTTGATATCTATATATTAATAACTCCAGATGGGAATCAGGACTAGTTTAATCAAATAGGTAAATCAAGAATTTTGATACAAATTTTGATAAAAAAAATTTTTTTTTATAAAAGTTCTATATAAAAAACTATTTTTTAATCGACTTTAAATTGAGATTTTTTATTTCTTCTCATATATATATTTTTGCATACTTCCTATTGGCTAATGAACTTTTCTTTTTTATATTTATATAATAATTTAAAAACTTCACGAGATATTAGAAAAAAGGCTCAATTACAATTAATTGCAAATATAATCATCAAAACAGAAATCGTAAAAGAAAATGAGTTATTCAACCCACATCCTGAGTCGTACACGAAACTGACATAATATAACAGATCTTTATCCTCTTCAATATTCTCTTGTTTACATTCAGGAGCAACAGGTCGTGTGACCCCGTTACAAGGTCAGGAGGGGTGGACGGGGTAGCCACGTTTCAGATAAGCCTTAGGCCTACTACTCTGTACCTATACGGACTGTGACAAGAGAATGCTATGATCCAAGGGAGTCTCTCTAAGTATTCTAGTGAGGTGCCATTCGAAAAAGACACGAAAAGTTCTCTCTCTCTCTCTCTCTCTCTCTCTCTCTCTCTCCTTATCTAATCCAGCCATCTCTTGTCAAACGTCGTGTCCCGGACACAGAATTGGATCACAACAAAATGTCGTGAAAGTTTCATTTTATTTTTCATATTTTTTCTTTGACATTTTTTTTTATTATATTTACCGTTAGCCGTCATGGCCCGTGCCTGTGAAAGCTGAGGTTAGAGAAAGCTTAAAGCGTGTAAAAGAAAGCTTTAGCTTTGTATTACCATTCTTCGTTCCTTCTCTGGTTTCTTGGAGGCTGGGTTAAGTTCGTTACACAAATTCATAAATGGGATATTTCTTTATATATATATATATATATATATATATATATATATATATATATATATATATATATATATACATATATATAATACATATATATATATATATATACATATATATATATATATACATATATATATATATATATATATATATATATACCGTAATTAATAATGATTATTTTTCGCGCTTCTTTCAGAATCCTGGCGACAACTTCCTGACAAAAAAAAAAAAAAAAAAACTTAATAAACGTAAATAAAAATGATAATGAATTGTAATTATCTAACTAAACAATTCTTTAAGAGTTAAAATACTTGACATCAACGTATAATAATAATAATAATAATAATAATAATAATAATAATAATAATAATAATAATAATAATAATGATAATAATAATAATTATTTCAAAACGTTACGAAAGTTCTTGAGGTGAACTCGCCACGTGGTCAACGTATAGATGCTTACGCATGCCCCCTGGGTACTGCCGACCCGAAATGACACGATTTACCTCTTTTATGGCCCTCCTAAACCCCTACCCCCGTCGCCACAAGGTAGCAGAAGAGATGAGGTAACTTCCCACAAACTGTTAACTGCCCCCCTTCCCCCTGCCCCGGGCCAAATGTGAGACGAGCGTAAAGATTTTCGTAAACAACTTGGGTCGATTCGAGTTGCCGAATCTCATAGTCGATTTGAATGGGACCTAAGGTCTTGTAATCTTTGGTCTTATAGGTCTTGGGGTATGTTGCGACTTTGTATAAATGATGCATCGTCTGAAAAAAAAAATATCTATATATTCGTAAATTTTACCTTTTAGACCAAATAAATCACAAGAAAATTTGTAAGCGTCCTGTTAACGCCATATCTCAAAGTCGAATTTAGTGTGACCTAGGGTGGGTCATGTCATCTATTGTATTGTAGGTCATTGGATGTGAATTGACTTTGTAATAGATATATCTTTTGGGAAATGGTCAATATATTCTGAGATGTCACCTCTAGCCCAAATGAATCATAAGGTAAATAAGATACGTATTGTATAAACTAATTACTGATCCTCTTGTAATGTAAATCTTGGTCATGTATTTTGCAAATGGTACATCTTTTAGTAAATGTCTAATATATTCTAAAATGTAACGCCTACACCACGTAAATCACAAGATCAATTATATTATGCTTATCATATAAACAAATTACTATCTGGGACCTTTTATTGGATGGGGGAGATTGCTTTTACGCAAACAACCATTCAGATGTCAATTAATCGCTTTAATTTGCGAGGAAATTCCCCGAATGAAGGCTGAATTTGACGACTGGGGTAGGAGGAGAACCCTGGGGGCCTGGGTACCCATGTAAGGACCCGAGACAGGCTACCAGGTACCCCAGTGCTCAAGTAGGGACCCAAGACAGGCTACCTGGTACCGCCAATCATCACGTAGGGACCCAAGACAGGATACCTGGTACCCCAGTGATCACGTAGGAACCCATGACAAGGCTACCTACCCGAAGCTTAATTGAAATAATTGCGTAACGGGGGAAAACGATAAGGTAACTAGAGTCACGTCAGCTGTCGACCAGGTCAGAGGTCACCTATAGGTGTTTGACCTAGTTTACCTTGAGCAGGTAAAGGAAGAAGCGTCATTAATATTGAGGAATTTGTCTGACAACCAGTCAGCCAGTGTGTTACGTAGTACGAAGAATAAATAGTAATGATAATAATATTGATAATAATCTGGCATTGTCATGAGACGAGAAAAGATTCTTCTATAGTTTTTGAAGCATTTTAGGTTAAAATACAGAATTCTGTATCAGGAGATATGCCTGAAAACTAAAGAATTATTTGGTGATGCCCAAATAATAATAATAATAATAATAATAATAATAATAATAATAATAATAATAATAATAAATAATAATAAACACAGGAACCGGAAATATGATCAAAAGCCATAAACACATGGGCAGTTCCAAGTAATCATATACAGCGCAGGAATAAGTGAATGGACCGAAGGCATAAACTCCGCAGCATAGATCAGAAAACCAGGAAACATATGACAATACACAAAGCACTACACCCAAGAGCAAATACCGACAGACTATACATAACACGAAAGAAAGGAGGCAGAGGACTATTAAGTATAGAGGACTGCGTCAACATCGAGAACAGAGCACTGGGGCAATATCTGAAAACCAGTGAAGACGAGTGGCTAAAGAGTGCATGGGAAGAAGGACTAATAAAAGTAGACGAAGACCCAGAAATATACAGAGACAGGAGAATGACAGACAGAACAGAGGACTGGCACAACAAACCAATGCACGGAAATACATGAGACAGACTAAATAACTAGCCAGCGATGACACATGGCAATGGCTACAGAGGGGAGAGCTAAAGAAGGAAACTGAAGGAATGATAACAAGCGGCACAAGATCAGGCCCTAAGAACCAGATATGTTCAAAGAACGATAGACGGAAATACATCTCTCCCATATGTAGGAAGTGCAATATGAAAAATGAAACCATAAACCACATAGCAATGAATGCCCGGCACTTGCACAGAACCAGTACAAAAAGAGGCATGATTCAGTGGCAAAAGCCCTCCACTGGAGCCTGTGCAAGAAACATCAGCTACCTTGCAGTAATAAGTGGTACGAGCACCAACCTGAGAGTGATAGAAAACGATCAGGCAAAGATCCTCTGGGACTATGGTATCAGAACGGATAGGGTGATACGTGCAAACAGACCAGACGTGACGTTGATTGACAAAGTC
>NC_061095.1:3959586-3962086 GCF_015104395.2 Macrobrachium nipponense
CTGAAATCTACATACAACAATGATAAAAAAAAATTCTACTATTCAATTTCGTTACTACAATTTTTGTAAATATATATTTGGTCTACTATAACCCCAAAATTCTGCAAAAAATCAATTTTCAAGGTAAGATTTCATATAATCAGTAAGATTCCTTTTGACATTGATTTCAAAAATCTGTCTTAAAACCAATATTGCCAACCTATAGGTCTCCACAGAATGTAAGAAGGAAAATGAAATATTCCTCTTTTTGTAGAATATTTCATATTGTTGGCCTCAATTTTAGGGCAAATATAAATTTTTTTAATCTATTATCTCAAAATAGATCCATAAAGCACGACTCTCACGTCCTTTAACACCATAGCACACTTACAGACTACCATTAGCCCATACCCAATGCTGGCATAAGGCCAATCTGAATCAAGCACCAAGCAACCAGCATTCCTTGAATTTGCTGGGTCACGTAAAGTTTCTACAGAATCCCAAAGAGATTTATTTGGGTCGAGGGTCGATCTCGAGAAAGTTCAATCAGATCCGACCATAGAAGTCGATCTCAGAGGCTTTGAGAACTCGGAAAGTTCAATCAGGGTCGACTATTTTCCCTCTGACAAGATTTATACCGTCTGATTTCCCCAGGTGAGTGAATTAGCGATAAAAGAATCTAATTTTATGTGATTGAAAATGGGGAATTCTTGTATTGCAAGAAAACTTTGAGGGGAAAAGTAGCATTGTTGGTCACTGGAGCAGAATAGCTTGAAAGAAGTGGCAAGAGGCAATAGATTTAAATATATTAAGTCTCAGTGACCCTCTAGAGTCTTGATTAATACCTTGAGCACATTAGTATGCTTTGTATAGAGGCCTGATTTAGTATAATGCCTTCTTGATGGGAATTAGCCAGTCTACCAAAAGTTGAATAGGAGAGAAATTAAAGGTTTTTCAGCTTTTAAATCTATTACATATATATATCTATAAAGGCGACCTTGCCCCTGGCCCACCTGACTCCCCTCCCCCTTACCCAAAGACCACCCCCGTCCAGCCCCAAGCCATCGGGCAAACACCAGCCCCACCCATACCCCCAAAAAGGACTAAATGTAGAGAGTAACTTTCTGTAGATCTACAGCATCATAGCTTCCTCCAGGTGGCATTGCCTTGCCAATAGGCACCAGAAATAAGGTCACCATTGACAATGGGCACAAGGGACTAAGACCACCATAGATAAGGGCATTATCCTCTAAGGGCACCAGAACCAAAGGGCACCAAGGCTAAAGGACCCCACCACATCAAGATAAAACTCTGTCAATCCTTCCAAGTAATTTGTACGTCTCCGATAAACCCATTCGAGGTCATTCAGGACTTAACAGCGAGGCATCACTACTGGGCACGACCCACGTCGAACCCCTTGGGCGACTGGTCAGCTGATTCGTGCCCCATCCAAGCGGGTGGGGAAGGGTTAAGAGATGATCCTTGTTTGTCGTTTTGATAATGAAGTGTCTTCCGCTTTCTTAAAAGTAGATAGATGTTGGTTGCCAAGGGTGGCTGCTGTGTCTGCTTCAAGCAGATACAACAGAGAGCTGAAAAGGGGATTATTATTATTAATTTTTTTTTTTTTTTTTTTTGCTCTATCACAGTCCTCCAATTCGACTGGGTGGTATTTATAGTGTGGGGTTCCGGGTTGCATCCTGCCTCCTTAGGAGTCCATCACTTTTCTTACTATGTGCGCCCTGGAGCTACTTCAGCGTCTAGTTTTTCTAGATTCCTTTTCAGGGATCTTGGGATCGTGCCTAGTGCTCCTATGATTATGGGTACGATTTCCACTGGCATATCCCATATCCTTCTTATTTCTATTTTCAGATCTTGTTACTTATCCATTTTTTCCCTCGCTTTCTTTTCAACTCTGGTGTCCCATGGTATTGCGACATCAATGAGTGATACTTTTTTCTTGACTTTGTCAATCAACGTCACGTCTTGTCTATTTGCACATATCCCCCTATCTGTTCTGATACCATAGTCCCAGAGGATCTTTGCCTGATCGTTTTCTATCACTCCCTCAGGTTGGTGCTCGTACCACTTATTACTGCAAGGTAGCTGATGTTTCTTGCACAGGCTCCAGTGGAGGGCTTTTGCCACTGAATCATGCCTCTTTTTGTACTGGTTCTGTGCAAGTGCCGGGCATTCGCTTGCTATGTGGTTTATGGTTTCATTTTTCGTATTGCACTTCCTACATATGGGAGAGATGTTATTTCCGTTTATCGTTCTTTGAACATTTATTATTATTATTATTATTATTATTATTATTATTATTATTATTATTATTATTATTATTATTATAACAACAACAAACTCTAAAATCAGAGGAAAAAACAGAAACCAGAAAATTGTAAACAAAAAAGCCTCCCCTTTTACCCTTAATTCCTTAATGAGTGAGAGAGGTTTTTCGAGGAAGTGTGAGAGCAGATAAGGATTCTGAAGTATCCTTACAGGACTCAGCAGAGTCCTACGAAGT
>NC_061095.1:3964586-3984586 GCF_015104395.2 Macrobrachium nipponense
TCGACCCCGCCCCCCTCACCCCCTCCCCCGCCCCCGCTCTCTTCTAACCTCCCCCCATTAACCCCTCACAACCCCACCCCGCCTCCACGTCTGGAATTTCATTTAAATCCCAGACGATTAATAAAAAGAAGGAATGATGAGAATGGCCCAGAGAGAGAGAGAGAGAGAGAGAGAGAGAGAGAGAGAGAGAGAACTAGTCTTGGAATAGTATGTATAGGCTTCCACCAGAGAGAGAGAGAGAGAGAGAGAGAGAGAGAGAGAGAGAGAAGACTCGTATTGTCGTCTGAGAGTCGAAATTTATTTATCAATTTCCTTCTGAAGAGTTCTTAGAATTTTTCCATATCAACCACTATTCTTCCCAATGAAATAGAATAGCCTAATGCTCTATTCTAAGGCGGCATATTCCTCTGATTCTCACACAAAGAAAGGAGCTTCCAAAAGTCTCTATTCACTAGGATATCCTGGGCTAAAAAAAAAAAGGTCTTTATCCTTCAGTGTGAACAATTCACCAGTGCCTCTTAATTACCGACTGTCTCGCGGAATCTTAACCACTTGACCACTCACATCATAACAGGCCTCCTCTCCGTAAGAAAAAAAATATGCCCAGTTTTTGGGCACGTTTTGAATAATGCCCACTTTTTTGGGGCACGTCCATTTCAGTCGAGTTCTGTCGAGGGCTTAATTTTTAAAAAAAATAGAGGGCTTCCTCTCTACTTAACCATGAGAAGAAAACAAAAATATGCCCAGTTTTTGAGGCACGACTAGAATAATGCCCACTTTTTGGGGGCACGTTCATTTCAATCAAGTTCTGTCGAGTCCTTTGTTTCAAATAAGAGTGTTTCCTCTTTAATACGACTCGCTGGTTAAATCAGAAGTTCAAAGGTGCCGAAATCTTACGTTTTCTGAGTTTTTTTTTTTTTTTTTTTTTTTTTTTTTTTTTTTTTTTTTGCAGAATTTACACCAAAGAATGACTGACCCCATCTGAGAAGCGTTTCTAATTTTCATTTATTTATTCATTTATTTTTTTCAAAATTTACACCACAGAACGACCCCTCCTGGTACCGTATTTGTTTTTTTTTTTTTCGCAATATTTACATCAAAGTACGACCCCTTCTATTAGCGTATATCTGTATTATTTTGTTTATTTATTTATTCTATTTACACCAAAAACCACTCCTTCTAGTACCGTATCTGTTTTATTTTTTTTTCACTTTTTTTTCAAATTTTACACCAAAAGACCCTCCCCCCATTTTTTTAATTTACGCAAAAAAAAAGACCCTTCTGAATACCGTGAGATTCTATAATAAGCACCTGTGGCCTTGGAAGAGTGACGTGAGAACAAATACGTAAAAAATAAATAAATTCTAACTTAATTAAAAACATGTCTGTCAATCATAACGGAAATGATTTACGAGGAAAGATGAGAATTCGCGCCAATTCATGCTAATTTATTCCGCGCCGAAGAGACTAATCAGGTCTCTCACGTAAACAGAGGCCTGGCAATAGTTAGTGGAAGCTTTTTAAATGGAAATTATTTTAAGTGATTTTCCCCCATTAGCAACATCACACATTGCATGCAATTATGTCATTATTTCATTTTCTGCCACGTTAGCGTATGCATGCAAGTGCAATTATATATCTCAGATATATATATAGTATATATATATATATATATATATATATATATATATATATATATATATATATATATATATATATATATATATATATATATATAGTCAAAAACCAACCAATTTCATTTACTTTAAAGGTTTATGTAAATTACAAACTTCTAACGCCATCTCTTGGTAACGGTGCATTTACTTCGGTTTCAATTCTATTTTTCATCCTTGGAAAAAACTTACATTGGAGTTGTTACGGCTTATTTTGGTTGAGCTCATTATCCAGTGGTGGTGGCAATACATATTTATTCTGATCTGGTGGTAATGGCTTTTGTATATAATTAAAGTGGTGAAAATATATATTTTTTAAGCCTTGCTGATTATTTTATTCCACTGTATAACCATCTATTATGGAAATTATCAAATGAAAAGACTCTGGTTCCATCTCGGAGTTATGAAAGTTTTTCAGAATTAGTGGAATTCATTATTAATATATATATACATACACACACACACACACACACACACACACACACACACATATATATATATATATATATATATATATATATATATATATATATATATATAATAGACTGGTAAAAATGTTCTGTTACAACAGAATTCCATAATAAAAGGAACCCTCTATATTTTGGCGTTTTTATGGCTCCTTTTATTACATATATAAAATATATAATATATTATTTAAATTATTATATATATATATATCTATATATATATTATATATATCATATATATATATCTATATATATAATATTATATATACCTACACACTTACCTCCAATCTTAAATAATTCCCAATACGTTTCCCAATCCATTAACAAAAACAAAATCTTGAAAAATACACCTTACAAAGTTAATAGATACTGAACCCAAAGACATTCGATATTCTCCAAGTAACGTAACTTCCTGAAACTCACTCATTCCACTGCTATTCAAAACGCATTAGCATCCCTAGCGGATTATTATCGGTACGGGGACACCCGTTATTGGCAGTTAGTTCACACAGTAATGAGTAAAGTGCTTAGAGTAACCGCCATATGTAATAAGCGAGGCTTAAAAATAGCGTTTATGTGCAGTGAACGGTTCCCCAAAACACGAACGTATTTCATCCTGTTGAAATAACTTCTCCGAACCCGTAATATTTCTATGATATATGATTACTTAACCTAAAAATCTAAATACATAATCACGCTCAATCTGAATAAATTAGCGGTGCTTAGATATGAAATCTATTGGCATCGAAAGGTCCACCAAAACAAACTCTTCTCAATAATAATAATGACAAAAAATAATTCTGATCAATTCATTCAACCCCAGTTGCCTGATCACACTCGATCTAGACCGATACCCACGACGAATGCCTGATAGATTCTCCCTGAATAAACGAACGAAACATTAAGAGCAATGGACGATTCGTCTGAGAAAAGAGCAATATAATTATTGCCGGGGAAGCAACTGGCTAGCGAGGCTATTACAGGGCTTACGCTAAGAACATCCTGTTTAGTTTGGAAATGAAAATCCACTGGCTGCTTTTCCATCATCGGTTTCCCCCTCGATGTGACGTTTACCCAGATTACGTGAATTGGCTTTTCCCACCGTGGCTAGAGAGAGAGAGAGAGAGAGAGAGAGAGAGAGAGTTACAAGGAGTTTAGTAAGGATTAATATGTCTCAAAGAGTTGTTAGTCAATCCGAGGAGACATCGTGTTCTCACTTATCTCTAGGAGCAGGTTTTACTGTTCATTCTTAGAGTTCTTATGATTTTGTCTAGCTGTCTTTTAAACTCTTCCACGCTGTTGCTTTTCACAACTTCTGGTAGAGAGGAACTATTCCAAATCTTGGAATGGTACATACGGGCTTCCAGAAGAGAGAGAGAGAGAGAGAGAGAGAGAGAGAGAGAGAGAGAGTGTGTTACAAGGAGTTACAAGGATTAGGATGTCTCAAAGACTTATCAGTCCATCCAAGGAGACATCGTGAGAGAGAGAGGTCTTGGAATAGTACTTATGGGTATCCAGAAGAGAGAGAGAGAGAGAGAGAGAGAGAGAGAGAGAGACTATTCCAGGGCTTGGATTAATATATACAGGGTTTCAGAGAGAGAGAAGAGAGAGAGAGAGAGAGAGAGAGAGAGAGAGACTATTCCAAGTCCTAGAATAGTACATACAGGCTTCCAGAAGAGAGAGAGAGAGAGAGAGAGAGAGAGAGAGAGAGAGAGAGAGAGACTTCTTTACAATAGGGTGGGCCGTTGAAAAGGCCACTGGGAAAACTGACAGGTTTCGATTGTAATTGTCCATATTTTTATTGCCCAGGAATTTATTACCTGTGATTGGGAAGGAGATGCACATATGCACGTTGGAATGAGCACTCATACCTGGCGAATGGTGGGGCGGGGGTTGGGGGGGGGTCCCATACTTGGCACAGCGAAGTCCCTCCTCCACCTCCTATAAGCAGCTCTTGTGGGAGGCACAGAAGGAGAATAATAATATGATAGATCTTCATTATTATGATTAATATCTAATCTTACTGATTGACACATGATGAAATTATTATTTATTCTTTAATTTAATAAACGACTAATTCATCTATTTGGATTATTCGAGCGAATATCTAAACATAATTTAATTCATTTTGATTTGTGAAAATTAGATTCATTGCTAATTTAATCTGGAGACAAATAGAAATATCAAAATTATAATTATGGGATCATTAGGAATGGGAATAATTCAATTATATTTATCAAGATGAGTAAAATCTCTGCATTAAAGTACAGAAAAACGGAAATTAATTTATTTAATATGATATGACTTTAGGGAACAAGAAAAATCTATTAATTAATATTCAGAAAAATGGAAATTAATTATTTTATCAAAGATATGACTCTATAGGAATACAAACTGACCTCCCATACAACCAGTTTAACCCAAAGGATATAAACTGACCTTATAGCCAACAGATAATCAGGAGGATATAATGGTTCCTTTTAAAAAGAACTAAATGGAAATCCTTTGACCTTATCGAGAGAAAAATTAAATCAAGTGATGACCACGATTCTCTTACAAATGAGTCAGTGACCTTTTCTGAAAGGAAGCTACGCCCCCCTAGCCCCAAAACCAACTATACCCCCTACCCCGTAGGCGTATGGCACACCCCAGTCAATGGAGGCGGACTTCCTCTTCTGCTTTTTTTTTTCTTTCAGACTATTTCCATTTAAACTTCGTCTTTTGTTCTGTCCTGGCTCTTCCGTGATTCGTGGTTTGGTAGTCTCTCTCTCTCTCTCTCTCTCTCTCTCTCTCTCGTTTTTCTACCTTTTTCTCTCTCAGCTCCTCTCCCTTCGTCTCTCTCTCTCTCTCTCTCTCTCTCTCCTCTCTCTCTCTCTCTCCTCTCTCTCTTCTATCTATCTATCTCTCACTCTCTATCTATCTAACTATATATCTATTTATCCCTCTCTCTCTCTATCTATCTATCTATCTATCTCTCACTCTCTATCTATCTAACTATATATCTATTTATCCCTCTCTCTATCTATCTATCTATCTATCTAGCTATATATCTATCTCTCTCACTCACTCTCGTTTTTCTACCCTTTTCTCTCTCAGCCCATCTCCCTTCGTCTCTCTCTCTCTCTCTCTCTCTCTCTCTCTCTCTCTCTCTCTACTCTCACTTCCTCTCTTCTCTTCTCCCTCTCTCTCTCTCTCTCTCTCTCCCGCTTCTTCCGGCCTCCAGCAAGCTCCCTTGTCCATTAGCTCATTGTATCCTTCTGTAAATCCTTCCTGCTTCATTCGAAACTAACTCCCCCCCCCCCCCCCCCCCACCAAAAAAAAAAGGCTGTATTGGGTCTTGGTATACGTCCCCCCCCCCCCCCCCACCCCACCCCGCCCCCCAAACCAACACCTTTCAATGAATTTACAGGGATTCCGTAATTGGCTGTTTAATGCCTACGATGGTTTTCGTGGTTTTGTAATTAACGAATAATTTTTTTTGTAATTAATGAATAATTACGAAACTGGCTGTGATGCACAGAAGGGTTCTGTAATTAACCCTTCATTCAATGAATAAGCCTATTACTGTAATGTATACGAGTCATTCATGATCTACTTCATTTCCAATGGAGAATTCGTAAATTCCTGTACTGGGAAGATAAATAAATTACTTAAGCATTCAAACACAACATAATTTGCTGTAATTCATAAGAAATAAACTATAATTTATTTTATTCTTGTATGGAATCAGTACTTCATTGCAATGCATCTATAGACTGTAATTTATTTACGTTTTGTAGCTTATGTAATTCGTTGTTACACCAACAAAAACAACAAGAAGAGAGTGCAAGTGGCATCCTTCAACAAAAAAAAGCAGAATAAATTGCGTCCTACAACAAAATCATAACAAGGATATTCAATAAACAGCAAAATAAATCCTACGAAGGATATGAAATAAATGAATAACTGATTCTACAGATATTTCCACAACAAATAAATCATACAAAAACAGTAAAAAAAAAAATAATATGTCAAGGGAACGCAAATAGGACACACAGAGGACTCTACAAAAACGTGTAAAACAACTAGCAAATTCAGAAACAAATGCAGATTCTGAGAAGTAAATGAACCATCTGCCAGATACCAAATGCTTGTAACAAGTAAATCAAGCGACACAAACACGTGCTCACTTAAGCGCAAAAAACAAAAACACTGGCTCACTTCAGCACAACAAAAAAACAAAAACACAGGGTCACTTAAATACAAATGAAGAAAAACACATCTAACTTGAATACAAACAAAAACATATTCTCACTCAAGCACAAACAAACAAAAACACACACATAAGGTAACACCTAAGCACAAACAAACAAACGCACAGACTCACTTAGGCACAAACAAACAAAAACAGAGGCTGACTTTAGCACAAGTAAAAAAATGCTCACTAACGCAAACAAACAAAAACACATCCTCACTAAGCCCAGAAAGATAAAAAAAAAAAAAAAAAAAAAAAACACGGGTACACCTACGCACAAACGAACAAAAACACAGACCATTTTTTAGCATAAACAAACAAATGAACACAGGACGAACGAGGAAGCCGACAGAAACAAGCACAATCAAACGAGTTGCCATTCAGGAACCAGCAGCAGCCAGGAACCAATTACCTTCCGAGAAATTCACTCGTGAGTCACAGAGCCTTTCGAGGGGAGATAAAACCTCTCTCTCTCTCTCTCTCTCTCTCTCTCTCTCTCTCTCTCTCTCTCTTCCAGGAAGAGCCCTTTGAATACTGAAAGAGGCCTATGTGTACTATACAGGCCTACTCTATAAATAACAAGGCTGAATAAAATCAAGGGTTCAAATTTTCCACTCTATCTCCACGATCAAGAAAAATCAACTGGATTTTTTTGTGTATTTCTTCTTCTTCTTCAGAACTTGCAAAATTTCGTCACTTTTAGCCTCCGGGTTGAAAAGAGGGTGTGGGGTGGAATTCTTTGTAGATATACGGGCCCGTATCTTTTTTTTTTTTTTTTTTTTAATGTTGCGTTGCGTTATGGTTTTTTGTTGGTTAATTTAGCTTTTTTAAGACACTTGTCAACTTTTGTGATATATATTTCTCTCCCTCTTTATATATATATAATATATATATATATATATATATATATATATATATATATATATATATATATATAGAGAGAGAGAGAGAGAGAGAGAGAGAGAGAGAGAGACCCAAGTGTAGTTACTAAACAACTAACTAGGGAGTTCATTAGTTACTAGAGGAATTATGAGAAGCTCACTAGCCACTCCAGGCACTAGGGGAGCTCATTGCAGTCAATAGGGGCACTAGGGGAAGTTCACGTGTCACTAGGGTCACTAGATGGAACTCACTAGGGGATCTAGGAGGCCCTCATACAATCATTAGGGGCACTGGGTGGACATCTTACAGTCACCAGAGGAACTAGGGGAGTTTACTAGATACTAGGGAAAACTAGGGGACCTCATACAGTCACTAGGGCAACTAGGGAGACAAGGTCACTAATCACTAGGGCTACTCACCCAACCAAAAAGTGGTCCTATTTCCAAACAACCTAAAAAAAATCAAGTACATGAAAGTCCCAGGGCCACTCATTACAGGCACTGGCTCCCCAACCCCTACGTCCACCCACCCAGATGAAAGCTTCCCCACCCACCCACCCACCCACCCCCTCCATTCAGACGGGGCTGCGACGCCCACCCACTACAATGATCCTCTCCCCCCCCCCATAGGATCCCTATAGAAGTGGCGGAGGGTCCTGTGTAATCCTCTACTTCCTTCCTCTCCTCTATAATGCCACGTAATGTCTTCCTTACGCTGCCCCCAGCTTGAGTCTGCCTCTCTATTTCACAATATTTCTTCTTCTTCTTTTTTTCACGTCCACAGATTCGTGCAGAAGACTGGAATGGGCGTGAGGGTACGGGTACATGAGTTCGTGAAACCCTCGTCTGGCCCCTGGAATGAGGTAATGAGTAGGGCAGAATGAGTTGATTATTTTTTTTAAACTCACAAAATATATTCCACGTAAACATTCATTGCCCTCTTTCATTCCCTGGCTGGTTTTATATTCTTATAGTTCATAAAAGATATAATATTACATACTAACGTCAATCTGGGTCTAATTTCACGTCTGTAAACATTCATTAGGTACCTACATTAATTTGCTCTTGGTTGAAAACAATCAAATCAAAATCCTTTCAACATCTTTGGGTTCCAAAATTGCTCTAAAGTTATTTCTTGATTTCAAGTCCACCACATCAGCACAAGTTTCCTTTATCTTTTATTTATTGATCGTTAATATTTTTTTTCAAATGAGGCAGAACAAAATGCTCTTATGATATCACCGAGACGGGCAGACAATGATACTGCTTATATTATTAATATATTCATTACTATTTTGGTGAAGCTGGTAGTCTGAATTTTACTTTTCTGGTAGACCATAATATTTTTTATTCATGCCTTCTTAAGAATAAAGTTATTAGAATTATATTTATTTAAAATCTGTTTCTCCAACTGAGGTTATAAAAAAAAGTCACCCTTTCATATTTCGTGTATTTTTTATCTCTAAATATTTATTATTTCATGTTTTTTTTTTTTTTGTTCAAAGTCAAACATTTCCATTTTTATTTTGATCTCTGAAAGGGAAACTCAAAAGGTCTTTTGAAAAGCCCAAATAGAAAGCTAACTTTTAATGGAGAACTAAAAAACTAAGATTTATTTTTTCGTCACCAAATCTAAATTTATCTTTTCATTAAATAAAAGTCAAAAAGAAAGCTGACTTTCGAAGCAGAACCAGAAAATCCATATCTATTTCAGACTCAGTGAAAGTCAAAAGAAAGTTGACTTTTGAAGAAGAATCCGGAAATCTCGTCTTCAAATTTTCTCTTTGGTGAAAGCCAAAAGAAAGTTGACTTTTGAAGGAAAATCAGAAATCTAGACTTACCTTCGACCAAATGAAAGTCAAAAAGAAAGCTGACTTTTGAAGGAAAATCGGGAAACTTAGAATTATCTCCGCCCAAGTGAAAGTAAAACAGAAAGTTGACTTTTGAAGGAAAACCAGAAAACTTAAATTTATTCAAAATTAACTTGACTTTCGAAGATAAATCACGAAGACTAGACAATATTATTTTCACCTCAATGAAAGTACAAACAAACAAAAAAACCTAACTTTCATTAGCTCCCTTATATGGAATGCGCCAACTCCCCGATAGGACATCGGGGTCAAATCGAATCTGAATTTAAGATAACACGAGGTCAAAGCTATCTCTACAGCTGATCAAAGTAAACAGTAATAAAAGTGAAACTGCAAATAGATAAACGGTGACTCTGTTTGGGTACTGTAGAGCATTCTGTAGGTGTAGCTGTTTTGTAGAAGATTGATTTCCTTAATTTTCTGTTGGAATTCGTGGGTCTTGAATTCCAAAAATGCATCTGAATCAAAGAAGATACATGTATAAATTTCGAGTACTCTTGAATTTTGAGTGTCAAAATGTTTTAATGGCTAAATCTACCCAATTACCATCGTCAAACTGATAAATAATTAACCCTCCTTTCAGCATATTCCGTTAAGAATGCAAAATAATTAAATAAATAACTAATCAAACCTAAATGGACGTTGAGAAGACGGTCAATCGTCCATAGGTCTATCGAGAAAGCTTGGTTCGTATTTGGGCCCATCCGTCAAAAGCAGCTGACAGCAGCCAATAGGCCTATGTACAGTTGACAACATACAAACACGACCGGAGACCCTACAGGGGCTTGTCACGCTTCATTAGCATGACTTGACACTTTGGGAGGTCTCGCTGGCCATAATCTCGGTCTTGAGAGCGTCTTCGAAGACAGGATGACCAGTCTTATTTTTGGTCTTTCTCTCCCGAGACAAAAGGTAGGCCTTCCGGAATCCCGTTTTCTGTTCAGGCCGGAGCTGCTGCTGCTGATGAATTGAGCCGTCAGGGGTAACTTATAAAGAAGAGGTCGGGGAGAGGTGGTAAATTACTCGCTACTTAATGATGAATGCATAAATCGGGCATCAGCCGCGGGATTTCTCCACGTTCTTCGGGGATCAGCCGGCGGCCTCAGCGACGTTCTCTAATGATAGATTTTGTTCCTAAATTCTCAGAAGATGTATACTAGTATTTTAAGGAATGTTCATTACTGCATTTGCAAGTTAAGTATATCAAGCATAGTTGGTAATATTAAGACTCGAGTCCTGTTCAGGGTAGATGTGTTAATTATATGCGGTAACATATGAAATGCTTATTTGTGTTTTGACTGATTATATATATGTGTGTGTGTGTGTGTGTTCGTGTGTGTAACATGAGTAAGAGAGAGAGAGAGAGAAAATTAATGACTCAGCTATTGTTTCGTTTAATTAGAAACTCAACTGGTAATTAAAAACAGCGGTCAATAACACTGACACCAATATTAGCTTCAGCGTAAATTGCTGCTTAGCATAATTCGTATAAATCAATATAATCCTAGAAAGATATATATATATATTTTATTATCAGATTATGTGTAACTTAACTTAAGCCAAGTCGAATATATATTAGAGGCAAAATAACACAAATATACCGCTTTTTCCCTTCACCAGAATACGTATCCGAGATTTTTATTGACACGGGAAAGACACCTTCGACCTGGAACACTCCTTATTTTTTCAAGTTAAGCACCTAGTTGGCACTGCGGGGTATCCTACGACCCCAGCCCCGAGGTCCTATAGAGGAGGCGATTAAGGGCGCCTGCCCCAGCTTGACTTCCCTATTTACCGAAACCTTTCGGGCATGAAGATGATCCCTTAATGGCTAAAGACGGACTCCGCCTACCTCATTACCCAGAGCTGGGCAGTGGGCAAAAATCCTTATAAGATCGCTTGTGTCTCCACGTCTGTTTGCCAGTCTTTGACCTGACCCGCCCCAATTTCGGGGAAAGGGGTCCATGGGGTGGGGGGAGATCTTCATTGTCCCACAACTCTAGGGGCACCTCGAGACAACTACTACGCTTCTATAATTGAGAAGGACCCGTTAGCGAGGGACAGCGCCTGCCTGCCCCAAAATGCTGCCCAGTTCCCGGGTATTTGCAGGATATGTTTGTTTGAAGGACCTTGTGACGGCCCGGGTGTCATTTTCCAGATTCGGGAAGTCCCTCTAGGGAGTTTTAATGACTAAGTCCCTCTTGGGACTTTTAATAGCTTGTTTTTTTCTTGCCCCTTTTTCTTGGTATGGACATCATTTAGAAATTCGATATAGTTTCAAATGGCTGATTGATCGCTTTGCATCGAACGACTTCGCCTCTCTCTCTCTCTCTCTCTCTCTCTCTCTCTCTCTCTCTCTCTCTCTCTCTCTCTCTCTCTTAGATGCAGAAACACAAAAAAATGTTCTTAAGTCATTGGCTGAAACCTCTGGAAAAATTTATTGCTCTCTCTCTCTCTCTCTCTCTCTCTCTCTCTCTCTCTCTCTCTCAACCTAGACATAATCATTAGGACACTGAATGTACAGTAAAACCTGCTCCTAGAGATAAATGAGTGCATGATGTCTCCTCGGATGGATTAATAAGTCTTTGAGGCATCCTAATCCTTGTAACTCCTTGTAACTCTCTCTCTCTCTCTCTCTCTCTCTCTCTCTCTCTCTCTCTCTCTCTCTCCAAAAACGCAAAAAAAAGATTGTTTTCATTTCAGAAACAAGATAAGCACCGTTTAGGTTCAATGTCTCTTTTCTTTGGGAAATATTAGTGTTCTCTCTCTCTCTCTCTCTCTCTCTCTCACACACAAACACACACACATACACACACACTCTTTCTAAATTCACATTTTCTCCATGTGAAAGTTAAACTCTCTCTCTCTCTCTCTCTCTCTCTCTCTCTCTAGCATTCTGGATTAAGCCAGCCTTATCTAGCACGACCTCTTGCTCTTGGACACCCTATCTCTCTCTCTCTCTCTCTCTCTCTCTCTCTCTCTCTCTTTCACACACACACACATGCACACACACACTTTCTAAATTCACTTTCTCCATGTTAAAGTTAAAACACTTCTCTCTCTTTCCTCTCTCCTCCTCTTCCCCTCGCCTCCTCTACTCTCTTGGTTCTAACGATTCTGGATTAAGCCCAGCCTTATCTAGCACTGAAAGCTCTTGGACCACCCCAATTCTCTCTCTCTCTCTCTCTCTCTCTCTCTCTCGCCTTCGATCAGTTGGCAAAGGCCTCCTTCTCGAGTACTTGCCAAGGGAGTGGCTCCAAGTGTTAATCCTTCCCTCCTTATCCTATAGAATCCTTCCTTATCCTGAAATCGTTCTCATTCAGGCAAGACAATGTCCTGGAACCCCGGCAGGAGGTTGTCACGGGTCAGTGGATGTTTTTTAATCTCTCGCTTATTCTGGGGGTGGGGGGGAGGTTTTTATTTTCATATCTCCTGCATCTTATAATGTCAATACGGGACGCAGTTAAGAAGTGGGTGCGTAGATTTCTGAGGAAGAAGAAGAAGAAGAAGTAGAAGAAGAAGAAGATGAGGATGAAGGAATTCTGGATATATTTTTGAAACAATGAGAATCTTACTTTTTTTTTTTTTGGCTTTTTAATGTCCATAATTTTTAATCACCGGATTTTCCAGTTCCACTTAATTCCATTCTCCTTCACAATTTTTAATATATTTTTATCTATTTGTTATTAATCTATTATTATTAATATTATTATTTCCCTTTATCTCGTCTTACTTCATCCTAATGAACACCATAATATTCCTTGGAAGCTTGAATTTTAAGTCAATGGCCCCAAGTGGTGGGCTTGTTCCATATGAATAAGGTTTCAATCTTCTGAATAATAATGAATAATAATAATAATAAAATTAATAAAAAATAATTTAATAATAATTAATAATTTAATAATACAATCAGCTACCTTTGCAGTAATAAGCGGTACGAGCAACCAACCTGAGGGAGTGATAGAAAACGATCAGGCCAAAGATCCCTCGGGACTTATGGTATCAGCCCCGGAACAGAATAGGGTGATAACCAATGCAAATACACCTAGACGTGACGTTGATTGAACCATAATCAAGAAGGAAAAAGTGATCACTTCATTTGATGGTCGCAACTACCATGGGGACACCAGAGTTTGAAGAGAAAGAGAGGGTAAAAATGGTATAAAATTATCAAGATCCTCTTAAAAAATAGAAAAAATTAAGAAGGATAATGGGAATCATGCCAGGTGGAAATCGTACCTATAAATCATAGGAGCACTAGGGTCACGATCCCCAACCAAAAGGAATCCCTGAAAAGGAAAAATCTAGTAAAAACTAGACGCTGAAGTAGCTCCCAGGAACTTCCATGCAGAGAAAGAGTGTTGATCCTAGAAACGGCCACATCATAGTAAGAAAAGTGATTGGAACTCCTCAAGGAATGGGCAGGATGCAAACCCGGGAACCCCACACTATAAAATACCACCCAGTCGAATTTGGAGGACTGTTGTGATAAATGTCAAAAAACAATTATAATAATAATAATAACTAATAATAATAAATTAATTAATTTAATAATAAAATAATAATTAATCAATAATAATTAAATAATTAATGAATAAAATTGATAGATTGTAAATTGAAACTTAAACTTCATCAGGGCAAGCTTTGAACCGAGTTAAACCAATGTTCAAATTTGGCCTTTTTAATATACGTAGGTCAAAAATAGAATTTTAAAAAATAAATAAAAGCCTGGAAGCAGCTGAATTTAAATCTCGAAAAATATTATTTAAAAAATGCTCAATTCAGTAGTCAGTTGCAAGAAATCGAAATTTTCAAAGGCTAACCATAAACGAGGAATTATTTTCGGATTCCAGCTAATCATTAAAAAAATAAACTAGGAATTTTCAATATTTTCACGTTGACCATAAAAGAATCATTATTGTCAAGCCAGCGATCAGATAAATGAAGTACAAATTCTTAATTACTATCATTAATTTCAGTTATGTCTCACAGCAATCAGTTTTAATAAAATGGAAATTTGTATTGTCAGATATTAACAGAAATTCTGTTTTTTTTTGTTTTAGCTAAATCCACATATCAGATGAAACTGGAATTGAATAACAATCCCATAAAAATTGAAAATGAGAAAATAAAGTAGGTTGTTTACTGTAACGAATCAATATTTCTCTCTCTCTCTCTCTCTCTCTCTCTCTCTCTCTCTCCTATAGCATCTTCGGGGCCTCGTATTCACCTTAAGGCCAGAGAAAAGTTATTTACACGACCCTAATGGTAAAGTTAATGGGAGATTTCCCCATATATATATATTATATATATTATATATATATATAACTTTTCTCCTTCTTCGTGGGTTCAAGTGGGGTAATGGGTCAACATCACCTCTTGATGTTGATTGGATGCAGGTTCCGAATCCTTCCAATGGGTCGTCAGAATTGACTTCAAATTCGGTCCTTCGCGTTTTGGGAATTTTAAGCTCTTGCTTAGCGGACAGGCCATTAATTCAGGAACTAAGAAAGGAAATCGGGACGGTTGTTATTTACCCATTTAATATATATATAATTATATCAATTCAAGCCTACCAAATTCCTTTAATTCTAAATTCATCTTTACCTCCCAAATGATTATATTTTCAATAATGTACCGAGAGGGAATTTTTTTTAACTTGATAATAATTTCCGTTTTACCCCCCATGGGATCGAACCACCGTTCCAAGTTGGACGGGACGAAAAATCAGGACAGTCAGTGAACCGGCTATCCAATCAGCCAACAGAGGACGCTAATTAAGTTCATAAATCGAATTCTGGACCCTTACAAATTCACCCTCGACTGGGGTGCTTTCGTAACTTAGAATCGATATAAACCCCCGATCTTACCATGTGGCCAATTCGAGCGTTGACAGCACCGTTAAGCCTTGTTACTGGAAAATATCACATTCGAACCGTGATCCAAATTATATTAATCAATTAAAAAATTTCCCCTTCGGTACCATATTTATGAAAATATATTCATTTGCGGAGTAAAGTTGAATTTAGATATTAAAAGGACATTTGTAGCTTTTGAATTGATATATATATATATATATATATATATAAACCCACCTCGATTCTTTTCTTTAGTTCCTGAATATGCCTGTTCGCTACAGAGCTTAACCAATCCAAAACGCGAAGGAACCGAATGAAGTCAATTCTGACGACCAAATTGCGAAGGATTCGAAACCTGGCATCATCCACATCAGAGTGATGTTGGACATTTATACCCCACTGACCACGAAGAAGGAGAAAAGTATATATTATATATATATATATATATATAATTACATTATATATATTCCCCTTCGGTACATATTATGAAAATATATCATTTTGGGAGGTTTTAAGTTGAATTTAGATATTACAAGGACATTTTGTAGCTTGAATGATATAAAATGGATCACGCGTTCGATGTTGATAATTATTCATATATATATATATTATTATATATATATATGTGTGTGTGTTGTGTGTGTGTGTTATAATAATTATTATAATAATATATATATTATTATATATAATTATATTAATATATATATATAATTATATATATATATATATTATATATATTATTATATTATAATATAACATATAAGATAATATAATATATATACATATAATTAAATTTATTTATTTCTTTGTATATATTCAAATACAAATTTTTATATATTAAAGATTTTTACATATAACCACAGGTTGCTGGCTGACGAGAGAGAGAGAGAGAGAGAGAGAGAGAGAGAGAGAGAGAGAGAGAGGAGGAGAGAGAGAGGCCGAGAAGAGGCCTATACCTAGGGAAAGCCACTCAAAAGACGAGACGAAAAAAAAGAAAGTTTAATCTGCTTTCCCTTGTGTGTAGAAGAGGAGGCGGCTCTATTTGACTTTCTGTGACAGCCAGAGAAAAATTGATGTTGTTTATCAAAGAGAAAATCTTTCGATTGACGCCCCCGTGACCCCGTGGCATCGATTTCAGTGCCCTGTACCCCACCCTCATAACCCCTTAAGAAAAAGTTAAGTAGGCCTACGTGTTATGCGTAATGGGGACACTCGACTTGATATCCTATAGGCCTATGCCATTTCTCGCCTTTGCTCTGACTGAATTATCTTGTGAGGGGAATTATATGGTGCACATTTAAAGTATATAAGTCTGAAAAAAAAGTCATTTCTTACACACTTTAAAGTGAATCTATGATAGTTAACTATTATCAAAACTAGTTTGACATTAGTTGAAGCGAAAATAAAATATTATGACAATTTTTTCAATAAAGAACATGCAAAAATATATGAAAAAAAGCATAAACAATAGTTGTGACAGGGTTAAAGGATTCGGCAATTTATTCCATTTCATACCACGAAGTTATTCGAAGAGAACGAAAGGAACGAACCCAGTAAATAATCACATAAAGAAACAAAACCAGTAAGCAATCACATAAAGGAACGAACCCAGTTAACAATCACATAAAAGAACGAACCCAGTAAACAATCACATAAAGGAACGAACCCAGTAAACAATCACATAAAGGAACAAACCCAATTAACAATCACATAAAGGAACGAGCCCAGTAAACAATCACAAAAAGGAACGAACCCAGTAAACAATCACATAAAGGAACGAACCCAATAAGCAATCACATAAAGGAACGAACCCAATAAACAATCACATGAAGGAACGAACTCAGTAAGCAATCACAAAAAGGAACGATCTCAGTAAACAATCACAAAAAGGAACGATCTCAGTAAGCAATCACAAAAAGGAACGAACTCAGTAAACAATCACAAAAAGGAACGAACCCAATAAACAATTACATGAAGGTAACGAACCCAGTAAACAATCACATAAAGGAACGAACCCAGTAAACAATCACATAAAGGAACGAGCCCAGTAAACAATCACATAAAGGAACGAACCCAGTAAACAATCACATAAAGGAACGAGCCCAGTAAACAATCACAAAAAGGAACGAACTCAGTAAGCAATCGCATAAAGGAACGAGCCCAGTAAACAATCACATAAAGGAACGAACTCAGTAAGCAATCGCATAAAGGAACGAGCCCAGTAAACAATCACAAAAAGGAACGAATCGAGTAAACAATCACATACAACAAGAAATGAAGACGACTCGGGCTGCTCTTGGGACAATGAAAACCTTTCTATAGTCTGGTCTCTCAGATACACAAGTCAGTGACCTTACCTTAACCCAAATCATGTAAATGACACTAAGACACTTTTTTTTTTGGCTTTTTTTTGGGGGTCACCAGAATCTTTTAAAAAAAATGTAACGGGACAGGACGAGATTCCCACGATGGTCTGGAGTCTTTAAAACAAGGACAAGGAAGACGAAGTAAAAGGGACGTATATAAACAGAAATGGTATGTGGTATTATTTTCTCTCTCTCTCTCTCTCTCTCTCTCTCTCTCTCTCTCTCTCTCTCCTAAATTCAGTCTCTCTCTCTCTTTTTCTGAAATTCAAGCTTCTCTCTCTCTCTCTCTCTCTCTCTCTCTCTCTCTCTCTCTCTCCTCTCTCTCTCTCTGTAAATAATGAAATAGAATAAATACCATTATCATTTTTCATTGTTATTTTTATCACTACTATTTCAGATTTCAGCAACTATAGCTATGACTTCCTCTCTTTCCTCTTCGTCTCTCTCTCATCTCTCTCTCTTCCAATCTCTCTCTCTATATATATATAATTATATTATATATAGATATATATAATATATATGTAATATATATATTATTCTCTGAAAATATAAAACAAATATTAATATTATCATCATTATTTGTATTATCATTATTATTTCAGCAACTTTAACTATGACTTCCTCTCTCTCTCTCTCTCTCTCTCTCTCTCTCTCTCCAGGGGTCAAGGAGGTCGAATAGTCGCCGAGCCTAATAAAGACAGTCGTCCTGAAGGGGACTAGTTGCCTACGTCATTCGCTCTACTCATCTCACGAGTAGGAGAGAGAGAGAGAGAGAGAGAGAGAGAGAGAGAGGTAAAAACCACGTGGGGCTAGAGTTTCGTAGTTTTACCCTCTCTCTCTCTCTCTCTCTCTTCTCTTCCTCTCTCTCTCTCTCTCTCTTCCTCCATTTAAGCTCAAATATCTCTCTCTTCCTTAATTTATCTCTCTCTCTCTCTCTCTCTCTCTCTCTCTCTCTCTCTCTTCTCTCTCTCTTATTTACGCTCAATATCTCTCTTTTTCCTAATTAAGCTTAAATTCTCTCTCTCTCTCTCTCTCTCTCTCTCTCTCTCTCTCTCTCTCTCATTTTTTGTACGAATTTTTTTTTTTTTTTTTTTTTTTTTTTTTTTCACGGTTCACGATCCCGTTATAGGAGTCTTGTTTTTTTTTTTTACAGCTCACAACTTCTATTCAATTCCTTCCGTCTGTTTCTTTTTATTTCTTTTTTTTTTCAAGTTTTTTTTTTTGTAGCATCTTCCTACAGACTTCTGTAACAATTAGTATCAATCAGTAGAAAAGCTTTTTTATTTTTTATATAATTGATTGTCAAAGTGGGGATTAATCAATTAATCAAAGTCTTTTTTATATAGATTCAGATTGGGACTTCTTAATTGAACACTATTTAAGGCAGTGATTAAGGATCACTGGATTCCCACCTTTTCATTTGCAACAATTAGGGAGTTAATGAGGTGGGCTGTAGGGTGGTGGGTAGGTGGGTAGGTGGGTAGGTGGGTAGGTGGGTAGGTGGGTGGGTGGTGGAGGAGGGTTACCTGAATGAGTTGTAGACAGAAATGTTTTTTTAGGGTTTATAAATATTGAACAGGATTGATTGGCAAACGTTTGTAAATCGGGATGAGAAATAGGTTATATATGTATGAATAAATGAATACATAGCTTTGACCTTCACTTCTTCAAATGTAAATCCTTATCATGAAGTTTCTGTGTGATTTAGTTTTAAAAAATCTGAAAATAGTAAGAAGATAAAAATGAAACTTAGTGAACAGAAAGATATTTTTTTACCTTTACAGACAGAGAAGCAAGGATGGGGGGGCGAGGGGTTATAGCCAGGGTAGGGGTATAGCCAGGGCATCAGTAAGAGTGGGGAGTTGGTAGAAAAAAGGGGGGGGGGGGGAAGGTTCCAAAAATCAATATACTCACACAACTTTACGTATAAGAAATTTTCGTAAAACCTGTTTAATACTTTGTCAATGCAGTTATTGCTTAATCGAACTTTTTTTATTCATGTTAAAATTACTTGGGGAACTGCCATCCAGCCCTATCCTAATTCCAGTACCCCGTACCCCAGCCACAAAATTAAGCCTAAGTCAAGAACCAACATATGTTAGAAACAAAATCTAATCGATTAATACCTTCTGCTGTATATCAACGTCCAGAAACAAGAAGAAGAAGAAGAAAAAGAAGAAGAAGAAGTAGGAGAGGGGAGAAAGGCTTAAAAGCCATCATTATTTACCTCTTCAAACAGATGGAAATAGGTCAGGCCATCTTCAAGAGGACTCTGCTATAGCAGTTTATCAGATGGGCTGAATTATTAGGCGAACGTCAGGTGGTCCGCCCACATGTCTCAAACACTGCCTGCCTTCCGAGGCACACGCCCACTGCTATATAATCATGGGCACCCCCTTCTCTAAATCCACGTCGTTCAGACTTTCACCACTTCGGTATGGGTGCGTAAGCGCGCAGGAACAAGCAGGAAGGGTGAGGAGAGAGAGAGAGAGAGAGAGAGAGAGAGAGAGGCTGTTAAATTTTCAGGAAGAGGGTTGGTATGGGCAGACACGTGACTAAGACTTGCTCTCTCTCTCTCTCTCTCTCTCTCTCTCTCTATAATACGCGTAAAATCACGAGACCAAAGACTCACACAGACAGTAAATATCCC
>NC_061095.1:3992086-3999586 GCF_015104395.2 Macrobrachium nipponense
TGGTCAAGAGACTCATAAACGAAAATATACAGTAAACCAACACCATTCCGCCACAGAAAATGAACTAAGGTGAATCTTGTGGATATCCTAATTGATGCATTAGGAAAAAGAATGCCAGCATGCAAACTGTGTAAGGTTTGGTATAGCATAGGTCAATCCACGAAAACCTAATCAGAAAATGTGCCTGCATGCAACATTCCGACCCAATCCACAGTGCTGAGGGTAATACAAGATTTGAGAAAAGATACAAGAATTTTTTGTTCAACTAATTTCTATCATGGGTAGACAATGTTAAATAACATCAAGATTGAATGTACAAATAGTTGAGGATGAAGAAGAGAAGGAAGGGGAAGAAGAAGATAAGAAAAAGAAGAAGAATAGGAAAACGGAGAGAAGTAAACAAAAATGATGACAGAAAAAAAATAAGGAAAACAAAGAACAAGATGAAAAGTATGGATGCAGAGATACTCATTGATACTACATATGATGCGAATAAAGGCAGCATACCTATCGAAGAAATAAATTACGATATGACAACAGAAAAGGCAAATCCCGAAGAGGCTCTACCCAGATCTATACAATTGAACGGTGCCAAAGAGGAAAAAAATAGACAAGAAATACAAATCTGCAACCTTTTAAAAAGAGGAATTGCAGATTTGGAGAAAGATTTTTACGAAAGACAAACATCCTAAGATATGTCACACTATGAAATATATGGTAAAATGGTCATACTTAGATGGATATGGGGAATGATTGCAGAGATCTGCATCCAAAAAAATATGTGAAAAACCTAAAAGAAGAAACAAAAGGATAAGTATGCGACAAAAAAATGCGAATATATGCCCCAACCCGTAGCCATGAATCATAATCAATAAATAACCAACCAAGTAATAAAATCAAATAAGAAAGAAACAAATAAAGAGAGAAATCAAGAATATCAGGTAGAGAAAGCGAACCACCAATGAGATATGCAGAGGTGTGACAGCAAAAATTTCAAAGCATCAGCTCCGATTCGAAATCTACTCACGAGATAAGAACTGTATTTATTATGTCAAGAGGATATTGCAGAAACGGAGATTGCAGATTCACACGAAATGATAATTATGATGAATGGAAGAGGGGCAAATATTATGGAAAAGTTGATTTTTTAATGTCAGAATTTTCTGGAAATGAAAAAAAGAACCGACATACCAGAACAGGAAGAGACAGTGGAAAATCCTTATTATTACTAACCAGTATTAAAATGAAGGAGAAAACACACCAAACCATCATAGTGATGAATGCGCAGGGTTAGTTACGAGTAACTTCAAAAAGAAAAATAGAGTACTTTAGAAGAACTAACCCAAAATCAAAAGAAAATAGATATAATGAATATAAGTTGAAACCTGGTATTCCCAAGAGACTGGGAATGATGATCAAATAAAAAAGGGTTCCAAACTTAATTAGATCAGATAGAAAAATAGGAATCAAGGGGAACCGCAATATAATGGGAAAGACAAAAAAAAACAAGGAACAAAATATATTGAAGAAAATATAGTAACTTCAGAATGTGAACTAATAGCGGTAGGAATTGAATCTGAAAAATTGATGAACATAGTAAATATATAGACCTCCTAATACTCAAAGAGTTTGACTTAATCATTGAAAAAATTGGATGATATATAGTATCAAATCCAAGACTGGACTATTCTCCCTATCATGTTGACTTCACTTTTCTCCTTTCATTAGAATGGAAAGAACGAATAGGAGAATTGTGGTTGTTACTTATACATATATAAAAAAAGAGAGTAATAGTAGTGCAAGAAGATAAGAGGCAATTTGAAAGCTATTAGATATGCTACTAGAATACAACATTCAACAATAAATCACCTGCCAACAAGAAAGGAAAATACTTTAAAAAGACCTAGTATTTGTGCAACGAGAATGAATTATGTTAAAGAAAAAATAATATTTTATAATGCGAATATTTCCAGACCATCCAATGTCATAGAATTAACAGTTCATCCAAAGCAAGTGAAATAGAGATAAGCAAGAAATGAAAAAGGTGGGAAGGATATTGATTAAACCTACAACTTCTACAGTAAAAAATATAAAATGGTCTTAATGAGAAATTCATGATGGGGGGAGAATTAAACAGTTGGGAATAACATTTTCGTAAGTGATGACATAGGGTAAATACTTTGGAGATATTATATGAAAATATTGGAGAAAATACGTGGAAAAATATATACCGATGAGAAAAGATAAACATGGCATTCATGCTACCAAGAGACAGAAGGATCTTGTTCCAGAAAATCAAAGTGGAAAAAAGGTCTTGCAAAAGAAAAAAATGCATGGAAAGTTATAGAACTAAAAAATAAGAATAGAAAATGCAGAACAAAAGATTATACAATCAAAAGAAAATGAAAACGGACGTTGGAAGAAAAAACCCTATTAAATATCAAGCAAAACCCCAAGCTATTATACTCATATGCGAACAAGATGATAAAAGAAGAATAGAATAGGCCCTCTGAGATTGAAGGGAGATTAACGAATGCCCCAAAAAAAAAGGAAATTTGCAACATACTGGAGGTTCAGGGGGACGATATAAGAGAGAATTCACCCCTAGAATAGAATAATGAAGATAATGATTAGTAGAAAGTAAGGGATGAAAAATAGTGCAATAGTAGCTGACATAGATATTAATGAAGCTGATATTGTGCATGGCTATTAATGAAATTAAAAATGGAGCTGCTGTCAGGGCTGATGGAATTTCCTGCTATTTTGTTAAAGAAAGTAGTTCATTCTATCGCAAAGGCCACTTGTCAATATTATTCAAGACAAAGTGTAGATACATGGCGAAGTTTATGATGAGCACAATTAGCATATATTACCCCTACTTTTTCAAAAGTGGATCACCGACTAGAGGCAAGTAATTATATTGGCCGTGTTGAGTCTAACATCACGGTTCATATTATGAAATGTGTATGAAAGGGTAAATGAAGAAAAATATTATGAAACATTTAATAAAAACTAATTTGTTTAATATAAGGACAACATGGTTTCGTACCCGGAAAAAGTACACAAACCTCCCAACTGTTAGTCACCGTGAGAACATATTCAAAAATATGGAAAGCGGAAATGAAACAGGATGTTGGTTTTTTTAATTTAGACTTTGCAAAAGCTTTTGATAAAGTAGACCATAATATTTAGCGAAGAAAATTAGAAACACAATATCGTGGATAAAGTAGGAAGAAATGGTTAAAAAGAATTTTTACACAACAGAAAACAGATAGTTATTGCAAACGACGAGAAAATCGATGAAGTCAAGGTAAGGTAATCCGGTGTGCCGCAAGGTAAAGTGTTTTAGCTGCAATACTGTTTGTTATTATGATTGAAGACATAGACAATAATGTGAAGGATTCGGTAGTGAGTAGTTTCGCAGTATTGACATCAAGAATAAGTAGAGAAATTACTTGTGATGAATGATAGGAACGCTCTACAAACGAGACCTTAACAAAGTATATGATTGGGCAGAGGTAAATAGGATGAGGTATTTAACTCTGATAAATTTGAATTCAATAAATTATGGAGACAGAGGCAAGAAAGCTAGATGCATATAAGGGACCTATAATGGAGACCATCACAAATAAGGAAGCAGTTAAACGACCTTGGTGTGATGATGAATAGAACAGTATGCAATGATCAAATGGGAGCAACTCTGTTGGCAAAATGTAAAGCAAAAATGGGATGTTGTTACGGCACTTCAAAACAAGAAAAGCTGAACACATGATTATGCTTTAATAAAAACATATGTTCGTAGTCCACTTGAATATTGCAATATGATATGTACCCACACTATCAAAAGGATATTGCCACAAATAGAGAGTGTACAAAGGTCCTTTACAGCTAGAATAAAAGAAGTTAAGGACCTAGACTACTGGAAAGACTACAATTAAACAATTAAAATTATATAGTCTAGAAAGGAGAAGAGAAAGCTACATGATAATTCAGGCATGGAAACAGTAGAAGGAATAGCAGAATATCATGGAACTAAAAATTCAGAAAGAGCAAGCAGAGGTAGATTAATAGTGCCCAAAACTATACCAAGGAAAAATAATGGCCCAAGCACACAGGACAAAATTAATCCACTACGCACCAGCATCGATAATGCAGCGTCTATTCAATGCGTTGCCATCTCATCTGAGGAATATATCAGGAGTGAGCGTAGATGTGTTTAACGAATAGCTCGACAAATATCTAAACTGCATCCCAGACCATCCAAGATTGGAAGATGCAAAATATACCGGAAGATGTACTAGCAACTCTCTGTAGACATTAGAGGTGCCTCACACTGAGGGACCTGGGCAACCCGAACAAGATGTAAGGTCTGTAAGGTATGGTAAGGTCTCATATCCAGAGAGTAATAATATCACGGGAACACAAACCAACCCGAAGGCTACCTGGGAGCATGTTATAGTTGCCACTTTAGATCTCGTCCCTACGTGGCCTATCACACGCTCGTGAAAAATGGAGGTTATTTGCTTTCTCTCTCTAGCCCCCTCTCTCTCCTTTGTGTAAGGGTAATTGCATGCATAAAGAGATACGGGAGTGGGGAACCATCTCTTCGTATAGCGGGCGAGATGATTTTGCATTCATGGGCCCTTTTCACAACAATGCAGGAGGTTATCTGTCTGATTCGCTTCGACTCGGCGACGCGGAATCGTACCAGATCGAAAGAGAACCTGAGGTGATATTAGCTTTGATATTTATTCTGCTTCCGAGCAATATGTCAGCATCCGCCCCGAGTCCATAATTGGATTCTTCGAGTCAATAACACAAGCAGTTATTTAGTGGCGACGTTCCAGTTGCTTTATGGAAAGGAGTATTCGTGGTTTTGATTATAAAGGCGTCCAAGAGATTGGCATCGAATATGTAATGCGTTTTACGAGAACAGAAATTGGGGTTTTTGTTATATCTCCGTCGTTTCTTTTAGATCAAAGGTCAAAGACAACGTTATCAATTATATCGAATATAATTTTATCATTTCATTTTTGTGTGAGTTTTCAGAAGGTAATGACAAAGATTTTAAATGATATTATTGGCTTAATATTTGTGGTTATATATTTCAGACCTACCACACACACACCCACATACACAAACATACACACACACACACACACACACAGTGTTCCACCAGCAGAGATTCAGTCGTTACCCCAAAAACCTCACCTATAATAAGTGGGTGGCAGGACCCGACGGTAAGCAATAAACTTCGAAAGGACCTGTATATAGTCTTTGGGCCCAACCCCATACCCCTCCCCCCCCCCCCCCCCCCCCCCCAACCAAAAGCCCCACCAACCTCTCCCCCAACCCAGAAACCTTTCTTCCCAATCCTCCACTCTCTCCTCCCCCAACAATCCCCAACAATCCAAAGACCCAAAACACACATAGTGATTCTTCCTCCACCACCAGCAATCCTAAGAGAGAGAGAGATGAGAGAGAATGAGAGACCCACGACCCACCCCAAATTTTTCGGGGGTCCTGAACTGCATTGTTATTGTAATGCCCCTCGTGTTCCTTTCTTCGACCGAAAGGTAAACATATCAGGGAATACGTAATACGCTCAGGAATGTGTTTCTCGAAGGATATATATTTCCTTAATGACACCTTATAAGAGGAACCGGTAGGACCTATGACTCGGAGCAGGATCCACGCTCCTGTCTTTTTGTTATGCTCCTTGAAGTTTCTTGGGAGGGGGAAGGGGTTCCTCTTGTTTCGTGATAGCGAATGAAGGAGAGAGAGAGAGAGAGAGAGAGAGAGAGAGAGAGAGAGAGAGAGAGAGAGAGATAATTTTGGGAAGTGTGTCTCACATATTGTAAAGATAATACATTGAAAGCATTCTGTATTTTCTGCTAAGAGGGACCACTATTAGTTGCTAAGATGGCCCACTATTAGTTGCTAAGAGGGACCACTATTTGTTGCAAGGATGGCCCACTATTATTTACTAAGTTATCCCACTATTAGTTGATGAGATGGACCACGAGTAGATGTTAAGAGAGACCATTGTTATTTGCTAAGAGGGACCACTATTAGTAGCTAAGTGGGACCACTATAAGTAGCTAAGTGGGACCACTATTAGTTACTAGGATTACCCACTATTAGTTACTAAGAGGCACTACCATTAGTTGCCAGGAGGGACAACTATCTGTTCCATTGGAGCTTAAACAATATAGTACAGTAATAATTACTGTATAGAGAGATTTAATACTTCAGAAATGATTGTTAATTGCTTCTGAGAGCCAAAGAGGACGGGTCTAGCAACCTCACTCCTAAAAAAATCAATGCTTAAATATCCCAGCAGACCTTTTGGGTCTGATATGAGGAATATCAAGTCACACTTTGGCCAAAAACCACAACTTTGAATGGCTGACAGTTAATTACCAAAGACAATTAAGAATGATAACAATCTGGTTCTAATTGCCACTAGAGAGTTATTATATATTCAGAATAAGAATCACCATTTTATTTCATTTATTTTAATGTTTAATTCCCAAAATTAGAAAGTTGGGTCGTGTGTTATAAATTACGAGATTTCTTTGTCGTATTGCAAATGTGACCTGATTTTTGTTGGGCATTTAATGGTCCATAAAATGTTGCAGATCTCTAGTGGTCAGAATGAGACCAATTTCTATTTGTATGTAGATTCAGTGGGCTTTTTATATATAAATGTAACCCAACTTTTTTTAAAAGAAAGTTTCCCTGTTTAAAAAGAATTAAAAATTGAAAAATAAATATTTTGTGAAGGTGCCAAATATGTTTATAGATTACTTGATTAGTTTATTGTAAAATGAAATTATTATTATTATTATTATTATTATTATTATTATTATTATTATTATTATTATTATTATTATTATTATTATTATTATTATTATTATTATTCAGAACATGAAGCCTATTCATGAGGAACAAGCCCACCACAGGGGGCACTGAAATTCAAACTTCCAAAGAATACGGTGTTCATTAGAAAGAAGTAACAGAAGATAACAGGAAATATAGAAAGAAGACATTAGTAATTATAAGATTAAAAATAAATTACCAGATTAATAAATACATAAAAATTTGTATTTTAAAAGACAAGGAGAATTGCAATAGCTGCTTCGCTTGACATCGTAAGGGACACAGTAAGATTCTATTGCATGTGCAAGTAGACCCCACTTATACGAGCTGTCATTTTGTCATTTGTTAATGAGTGATTAAACAACATCTAAAAACAACCTCTGGCACAGAGGAATGTGGGTCTTCATCGGCTCCTTCGTCCGGTCCTAACCGAAAGACGAGGTCGTAATCATTTTTGTCTATCGCTGAGGACGGAAACGAGAAAAAATGATAATAATAAAAAGAGGTCGTCCGACGAACAAGCGTTGAATATATTCATAGCTAGCTGGGTCTGGTGGAGCCATCGACGGGAACATGAGAGCGCTCTGGGGGGTGACTTTTTGTTTCGGTCCGGCTCCA
>NC_061095.1:4003362-4020862 GCF_015104395.2 Macrobrachium nipponense
AATTAGGAGTTTATTAGGAAAATGGTTAGTCTTTGCAATATAAATGCACACAAAAATATAGTTACTCGAAAAAAGTAAATTATTGTTAAAAGTTATTGGCAGCAGATATGAAGGGATAAATAAATTTCTTTCAAAGTTCCTTCGATAATATAGAATTCTTGCATAATTCGTAAAATTGAAAAAGAACGATATTGACTTCTATGAAGGCCTTATTATAAATAGTTCCAGTGTCAGTTCAGAGGACTAATTTATGTGTATTCATGCATGTGTATGTATATATATATATATATATATAATATATATTATATTATATATTATATCACTATGTATTTATATATACATATATATATAAATATATATATAATAATATTATTAATAAAATTGTACTATATATATATATATACATACATATATATATTAATTATCTATATTTAATCTATATATATATATATATATATATATATATATATGGTAGGCTATAAGTGTATGTATGAATATGTAGTATCCTATGAATTACTATACATTTAAAAGACATACGACAAATATTCATGATTTTATTTGTAGGTGTTGAATGACAGATTGTAATGGGAAAAACATATTTCTTTAATTATTAGTGATTTATTTAGGAATTGATTCATCATCCTCCTCTAATATCTTTACACTGCTATTGTAAGTGATTGGAACTGTGAAATGTTTTCGTTTCTGTTGTGGACGAGTGTGGCAGTGTAGCCAGTCCCTTGTTTTGTTTTTCTCTCACTCGAGTATGGGAGCGCTGCCCTGAATCTTTCGTCTGCGTTTTGGTAACACTAGCAACCACATGTAAGAATCACGAATGCTCTCGAGTGTTAGGACGTCAACCGGTCCATTCTTCATTTTGGCTATTTTACCAAATTAATGATGCAAATGATTATCTATCCCTTGCGAGGGATCTAGTCCAGGGGGATCTAGTCCAAAGATCTAGTTCAGGAGTTCTGAAAAGACTAGGTTAATTAAATCAAGTCCAGGAGACTAGGCCTGGAGAAATTTGGCATGATGTAATGAGCAATCAAGAAACAAGCTGAATACCAGGAATTTTCTTCAATACCCCTAAAATGGAATTCAGCACTTCAACTACCTTCCAGTGGGAAGACCTCACCTGGCCTCATCAGTAGTAAGACCCATACTCACAAGGAATATCATGGAAAATGCAGGTAGGACAGGCCTACCCTATTTTCCAGGCAGCGTAAACGTCAGTCTTCATACCCACCGTGTCAACTATGACAGTACCATTCTCCGACCTGTGTCTCCAGGCAAGAAGACTGACACAGTGCATATGTACAAAACAATATTATTCTCTGTATCTTAATGTCGTGGCGGGGAAAATCCGCCCGGTGACAAGATCACCAGAAATTTACAAGATACATCATATAAAAAAAAAAAAATAAACGATTTAAACCTATAATATATCTATAGGAATATAAACCCACTAATATAGTGTTGCAAAAATCAATTCATATTAAACAAACAGATATGTGTATACATACATAAATACATACATCAGCACATACAGCAATAGGCCTCTGACCCTCAAGATAATACATCTATGCAGTAATAAAGAAACAGACGCTTTAAAATGCAACTCCAAATTTAGTAAACAAAGAAGCAAGACGTAATAGGGCAGAGGCGCGCATGCAAACATGGGAAAGACTTGCTCGTAACAGACATGACGAGTCGTGCGCAAACGTCGTCTCACGTGTTTAAGTTACCCACAATTCCCTAAAATACCGCTTAAAATTAATCATAAACACGGTATATTAAGTCACGGATTGCGTTATTCATTACGTCAAGCTGCAAGACGTAACTACGGCGATAATAGATGCGTTATTACAATTGCTGACGGGGTTCCGTCGCAAGGCATCGCGTAGGTGCTTGTTTGAGGGAAAGGTGCAACGACATTGTGATGGGGGTTGCAACTTGCAACGCGTTGCCGCCCTGAGAGAGAGAGAGAGAGAGAGAGAGAGAGAGAGAGAACCAACCTCCTTTCTTGACCAAACACGTTGGGAAGAGGCAGCGGTCCCAGAGAATGCCGTGACGTCACTCGCGGGACCTTTAATTCAAACACGTTTTGTCCTGAGCGGCGGACAGGCGGGAGTTGTCGGGGGAATCTGTATAGTAACCTGTTTTGATCCCATGTGGTCAAAGTCATGCTTGAGGAATGTGGGTCTTTAAAAGAAAGAAAAAAAAGATAATAAAAGCTGCTTGTTCTCTCTCTCTCTCTCTCTCTCTCTCTCAACGGAACACGATCGAGCAAGATCGAGCGAGCAGGATGATAAAACGCAACAATGACTAACAGTTTCAATCTTCTTTTTTTTTTTCTTTTGAGGTGACGTAACCATTTTAAGTTACTCTGTCCTTTGCGTCAACACTGTATTAAGAAAAACGACTTCACTAAAAGACACAATTTCTCTCTTTGTATCGTATTTTGAACGCGTTTTAAGTAAACTAGTGTTTGCCTGAATATACGAACTCTTCCAAGCATAAGTATATTAGTAATTAGATAGATAAGGAAATAATAAATGTTCTTTGAAGAAGAATAGTTAAGTAGCGAATTCATTGCGTCTTAAACATGGCGTTTTTACTCCGTCCGTAGACTTTCTCAAGTCTATAGTTGTTGACTTGCCAAACTCGATAATACTGACTCAAATAATAATTCAAAGTTGATGTTTTTCTCAACATTCGTTTGGAATTTTGACAAAATTGATTATTCTTATCATCCAAATTAATTATATCAATAAAAATTAATTATTTGCGTAATTTACAACAATAAACACCGATTAGTAAATATGAACTTTATAGGGTTAATATAATCATTTCATAGCTAATTATTGGTGAGACATAATGGGAATATGAAGAATAGCAAAGAGAGAGAGAGAGAGAGAGAGAGAGAGAGAGAGAGAGAGAAGGAGCATTGAGGATTACCTCCTCGAGGCCCTCTGTTTTGGTTGTATTCTCTCTCTCTCTCTCTCTCTCTCTCTCTCTCTCTCTGCCCACAACAATCGATTAGCGACCAGTACAGAATTCACTACTTAGGTTAGCATAGGTATACAGGATATTACTACTGATAATAATTCATAGTCAAAGATTGATTTCCAAAGTATGTAACTAAATAAAATAAAAACTTAAGTTTTCGAAACCAGCCGTAGAACCTAGTTTGAAATATGTTGTAAACTAATCTGCAACAGGAGATCCTCATGTTGCAATCGTCTGACCAAAGTGTGATCATGAAAACCTCCCATTGAATCTTTAATTATTATTTTTTTTTTCCCTCTATCACAGTCCTCCAATCGACTGGGTGTTATTTATAGTGTGGGGTTTCAGGTTGCATCCTGCCTCCTTAGGAGTCCATCACTTTTCTTACTATGTGCGCCGTTTCTAGGATCACACTCTTCTGCATGAGTCCTGGAGCTACTTCAGCCTCTAGTTTTTCTAGATTCCTTTTCAGGGATATTGGGATCGTACCTAGTGTTCCTATGATTATGGGTACAATTTCCACTGGCATATCCCATATCCTTCTTATTTCTATTTTCAGATCTTGATACTTATCCATTTTTACCCTCTCTTTCTTCCCTTCAAAAAACAATACGGCTTTGTTTTTTGCCCTTTTGTTTCTGTCCCATGGTATTGCGACATCAATGAGTGATACTTTCTTCTTGATTATGTCAATCAACGTCACGTCTGGCTTATTTGCATGTATCACCCTATCTGTTCTGATACCATAGTCCCAGAGGATCTTTGCCTGATCGTTTTCTATCACTCCTTCAGGTTGGTGCTCGTACCACTTATTACTGCAAGGTAGCTGATGTTTCTTGCACAGGCTCCAGTGGATGGCTTTTGCCACTGAATCATGCCTCTTTTTGTACTGGTTCTGTGCAAGTGCCGGACATTCGCTTGCTATGTGGCTTATGGTTTCATTTTTCGTATTGCACTTCCTACATATGGGAGATGTTATTTCCGTCTATCGTGCTTTGAACATATCTGGTTCTGAGGGCCTGATCTTGTGCCGCTGTTATCATTCCTTCAGTTTCCTTCTTTAGCTCTCCCCTCTGTAGCCATTGCCATGTGTCATCGCTGGCTAGTTCTTTAGTCTGTCTCATGTTATTGTCCGTGTCTTGGTTTGTTTGTGCCAGTCCTCTGTTCTGTCTGTCATTCTCCTGTCTCTGTATATTGGCTGGGTCTTCGTCTACTTTTATTAGTCCTTCTTCCCATGCACTCTTTAGCCACTCGTCTTCACTGGTTTTTCAGATATTGCCCCAGTGCTCTTGTTCTTCGATGTTGACGCAGTCCTCTATACTTAGTAGTCCTCTCCCTCCTTCCTTTCGTGTTATGTATAGTCTGTCCGTATTTGCTCTTGGGTGTAGTGCTTTGTGTATTGTCATATGCTTCCTGGTTTTCTGATCTATGCTGCGGAGTTCTGCCTTCGTCCATTCCACTATTCCTGCGCTGTATCTGATTACTGGCACTGCCCATGTGTTTATGGCTTTTATCATATTTCCGGCGTTGAGTTTTGACTTGAGTATCGCCTTGAGTCTCTGCATATATTCTTTCCTGATCGTATCCTTCATCTCTTGGTGTTTTATATCCCCTCCTTCCATTATTCCCAGGTATTTGTATCCAGTCTCATCTATGTGTTTGATGTTGCTCCCATCTGGTAGGTTTATCCCTTCAGTTCTTGTTACTTTGCCCTTTTGGATGTTGACTAAGGCGCATTTTTCTATTCCAAACTCCATCCTGATGTCCCCAGATACAATCCTTACAGTCTGGATAAGGGTATCTATTTCCTTGATGCTCTTACCATACAGCTTGATGTCGTCCATGAACATCAGATAGTTAATTCTGTTGCCTCTTTTCTTGAGTTGGTACCCGGCTCCATCTTCTGTAGTACTTTTGTCATGGAATCATGCTACTACGAAGAGTAGTAGGGATAGTGAGTCGGCCTGGAAGATCCCTCTCCTGATATTAACCTCTGCTAGTCTTATTCCAGAGCTTGTAAGTATTGTATTCCAGTTGCGCATTGTATTTTTGAGGAAGCTGATGGTGTTTTCCTCTGCCCCATATATTTTCAGGCATTCTATTAGCCATGTGTGTAGTATCATGTCGAAGGCTTTCTTATAGTCTATCCATGCCATGCTTAGGTTGGTTTTCCTTCTCCTACTGTTCTTCATTTTGTGCCCCTACACTTCCTTCTGCAGCCTTTCTGTTGGTGGAGGATGGTGTTTGTCTCCTCTAGGTAGTTGTATAGCCTTTCACTGATCATACCTGTTAGTAACTTCCACATTATTGGTAGGCAGGTGATAGGCCTGTAGTTACTGGCTATATTTCCCTTACTCTTGTCTTTTTGTACAAAGGATGTCCTTCCTGTGGTCATCCATTTGGGTGCATGGTGATTTGAGATACAAGGCTGGAGTTGTTCTGCTATTCGTGGGTGTAGGGCCTTGAAGTTTTTGAGCCAGTATCCATGGACTTCATCGGGGACCCTGGGGCTTTCCCAGTTTTGGCATTTTCTTTAGTTGGTGTCTGACTGTGTCTGTCGTGATCTCTGTGAATCTTTGTTTTATTCTCCCAGTTTCTTCTTCCTTGACTTCCTGGAGCCATGTTGCATGTTTGTTGTGTGATACCGGATTGCTCCATATGTTTTCCCAGAGTCTCTTACTTGGTTCGGCCTCAGGAATTTCTTGGTGGTTGTCTTCCCCTCTTAGTTGGCTGTATAGTCTTTTCTGGTTGGTTCCGAATAGTTTGTTCTGTTGGTATCCCTTATTCCTGTTCATGTACCGTTGGATCTTATGTGCTTTGGCCTTAAGCCTCTGTTTTACATCTTCTATTGTGTTGTTTAGTCGCCTCTCTTGTACTTTGTATTTCTCGTTGAGTTCCTTCCTTGTTTTCTTGCTTCTTAGCCTTTTTTTCTGCCATCTCTTTCAGTTTACTCAAGTCAGATCTCATCACCATGATTTGCTTTTCCAGGCGCCTTTTCCAAGGAGGTTGCTGTTTTGGTTTTCTGTTGGGTTGGTTGTCTGGTGTGTTGGTGTTCGTATCACCATCAGTTCTGCTACTAATCTTGCTCCTGCATATGCCAAGTTATTTTTTTCTGTGATACTGGTGGTGTGTATTATGCCCATTATTTCATTGACCTCACTTGTTTTCTCCCTTAATTTCTTGGCGTTGTAGGTTTTCATGGAGGGGATCTTTGTTCTCTCTGTATCTGGCTCCATCCATTGTCTAATCTTTTCTACCCATTCCGTCCTCTCTGTTACTTCGTCGGTGTTTCTTCGTGTGTCGTTGTTTGATACCTCATCATCCCTGTCGTCTTCTGTGACATCGTCTCTCAGTTCGTCTTCGTGTAATTCGTTGTCGTGTTGGGGAGTGAGCCAGTACTTTTTCTTTATGTTCCTTACTTGGTCTGCCAGCCTCTGCTCTGTTTGGGGGATGTTATTCCTCTCATTCCAGATGTTGACCAACCTTCTTCTATATCCTCTCTCCGTCGGGTTGCTTCTGATGTAGCATCTCCATATTTCCTTTTCTTCTCTTGTCCATTTCTTCCTTTGGTTTGCTTCTGTAGCTCCAATCTCAGGCTGTTGGTTACTTTCGTTGTGGTGGTCAGTTGCTGGATGACGACCTCCAAGTACCTGACCGTCTTCCCCTTCAATTGGGTTGAATACCTGGCTGCCGGACGAAGCTCCTCTGTTGCCAGAGGCTCCATTTACGTTGTTGTCGTTTATTCCTTCATTTCTTTCCATCATTGCTGAGTTTTGCTATTTAACCCATAGCTGGACCCTACCCCCCCCATCAGGATAGGTACTCATTTACAGCTGAGTAGACTGAGGAAATTATGGTAAAGATCCTTTCCCAAGGAATCAACGCCCAGGAGAGCGGTCACCCATCCAACGACTGACCAGCCCCAATGTTGCTTAACCAGTCGATTGACGACCTAACCCACTCGGCCACGGCGCCACATATTATTATTATTATTATTATTATTATTATTATTATTATTATTATTATTATTATTATTATTATTATTTTAAAATGCAATACTCCAAAATCACGTGACCATTCAAGCAAGGAATAACTATTTCCCAATCCCACACGCGATCTGTCAAGATAGTAGTCATAGATGCTCAAGATATATGTAACTATATCTCGACTATCTTAACGGACCAATATAGAAAGTTTAGGTATCGCGGTCAAACATAGCTCCGAGCAAGAGAGACTAAAAATAGGTACTCGCAAAAAAAAACTGGTTTGCACTTCACGAGAAAATAAAAGTAGTTTATTTGAATGGTTGTGGTATACTGCTTTTTAAATCTCGATTTTCCATTGGATAGAGAATTATGTTTTTAGTATTGATATTAGTATTGTAGTGATAGAAGTACTCTTCCCGGAATTAAAGTAGCTACTTAAAAAGTGGTGGTGCTACTTGGAAATCTCCCTTTTGTTAGAGTATTTGCACTACTAGTAGTAATAGTAGTATTAGCCAATATTAACACTAATAGTAGTAGCAAATAGTAGCAGTAGCACGATGGAATGCACACACAGACAAATCTCGGTCCTCGTGGTCGGGGTTGTCCGAAAATAGATATGACCCAAAAAATAATAAAAAAAAAAAAACCCAACGTCGGAATCCAACACAATGGCTGGGCTCTCTCTCTCTCTCTCTCTCTCTCTCTCTCTCTCCTCCTCCTCCTCCTCCTCCCCCTCCTCCTCCTCCTTTTTGCACAATCTCAGCACAAAGATCGGGAGGCGGCTTTTAAAAAAGGGCAAATTAGACCTTCGGTATTCAACCAGCCCCGCTGACCACCTGGCCTTACCACTGCCGCCGCCTTCGTCTGCAGCCTGTCTGCGTTGTGCCCAAGGGCATCTCTATACGGCCCCATGCCACCGCCGCTGCAGTCAAGTCATGCCCGAACTGACTCGAGTGATCTCGGGGTCGCGGCCTTTTCCTTAATAGCAACAGTCTAGAAGCGACTTGTGTGGGAGATTAGTGACTTGGCTCCGTTACGCAGTTGCGTACCCCAAGGAGGTATTCTTTGGTCATATGTCAAGCTTCGGTCATTCCTCATTCTTCAGGTTTATAGATGTAGTTGTATGATCAACAGGATGCTGGGTGCTTTTACTAAAAGCGAAAATGATTACAAAAGTGCATTAAAGGGTAGGTGTACCCCAAGGAGGTATTCTTTGGCCTTATGTCAAGCTTCGGTCATTCCTCGATCATTCTCTAGGTTAATAGAATGTAGTTGTATGATTAACAGGGTGTTGGGTGTTTTTAATAAAAGCGAAAATGATTGCAAAAGTACATTAAAGGGTAGGTGCACTCCAAGGAGTGGTTTTTTGCTCTTAGGTCAAGGTTCACGGATTCCTCGATCATTCTTCAGGTTAATAGACGCAGCTGTATGATTAACAGGGTGCTAAACTTTATAGAAGGGTACAATTGCACTAAGGACCTTGAGAATGCTGACCAGTGCTCTACCACCGAGCAAAGGTAGCCCCCATGGTATCCATTTTATGCTACCAGACTTTCTACCAGGAACCACATCATGAAGAATCAATTTGCAACAATTCATACATTTCAAAATACTCTTCAATTGAATTAAACTGCAATCTTTGCCCGCAAGATGCTACTTGACTGGAAACTACTATCTGGTGGGCAGTTTCTCCAGGAGAAATAATTGATTGTAACTTATCTGGCGTCACAGATACCAGGGTCACTGGTTCCAATCTCAAGAGAAGTAATGTTGTTGAACACCCCTTAGACTATGTTATGCTTTAAGAGATCATTTTAAACAGAAAAAAAAAAAAACAAGGATTTCCAACACGTTTTATGTGGTAGAGTTAACCTGCTTAAGAGGTCATTTCTTTCAATTTCTGCCTCCATTGATGGACGTTTCTGCACAAATTTTGAAATGAAAATTAAGTCGGACTTTCATGTAAGAAATCTGGAATATTATAGTAATCATTCTGGAATTTGACTCATAACTCAGTATTTATCTAAAATCTCCATAGCAACTAGGATTCATGCATTATAATCAAGTTGTACCAACTAAGCTTTGCATGAGAAGTTAGAATTTACTTTAGACTTTCCTGCTAAGCCTATAAAGTTTGTAACAACTATGATTTATTCCTTAAGGTTGTAGCAGCTAGAATTTATTCCCAAAGTTTATAGCAACTGGGACTGCTCCTGAATAGGATTTATTCATAAAGTTTACAGCTACTTGAATTTTTTCCTAAACCTTTTATCAACTAGTAACCACATGGGAAGTAGGAATTTATCCTACACTTTCATAAATTTTACAGCAACGAAGATTTATTCCTAAAGTGTATAACAACCAAATTTATCCCCAAAGTCAACTAGTAACTACATGGGAAGTCGGAATTTATCTTACACTCTCATAAACTTTACAGCAACTAGGATTTATTCCTAAAGTCTATAACAACCACAATTTATCCCCAAAGTTGAAAGAATCCAGACCTGCATGAGATTTATCCTACACTTTCCCACAAGGCCTAAATTCATTCCCGTGCATCAACAAATAGTTCAGACGCCTAAAAAAAAAAATTAAATATACACATTACTTCCACAAGGATTTTCCCTTATAAAACCATTTACATCTCTCCGTGCCTCGCGGACTGTCCTATTTAAATCAGAATACCATTATTTTTTTCTTTTTAAATTCCGTCTGCAATGGATGAAGAAAAAAAAAAAGTGTTTAGAATAATGAGATTACCCCTTTTTACGCTCCGTTTTTCGCCCGACTAAACCTTCCGCTTATCTTGGCCTTTTCCGGAGCATCTAAGGCTCCCTTGAAGGCTTATCATATACAGTAGATTCTCAAGCATCATATTAATTAGAAAGAGGCTTAGCCTTCTTCCTGAAGGTGCACTGGATCGCCAAAATCACCAGCCGGTCTGGGGCCAGGGGTGGAAAAAAAATCCCTGGGGCGAGCTTTCTTTTTTTTTTGTGATTGAAATCCTTTCCTCGCCCTCGCCCCCGTCCCCCCCCCCCACCCCCCCCCCCCTACCCCCCTCTCTTGTGGGTCCTCTTCCATTGACACGCCGTTGCCTTATGGGAAAAAATTGGGGCAAATGATCACACTCCTTTCTATCGAAACCCCTTTTTTTTCTTACGCCTCCAGCTGAGATCAGGAAGGCACAAAAGACCTCAACGGGAGACTGTAACATCACTGCCCTATTTTTTTATTTTTTTTAGCTCTCTCTCTCTCTCTCTCTCCTTCTTCGCCCTCGCTCATACTGTACTGGTTTTTCTGCCCCTGCACCTTTTTAATCCATGCGCCTGGGAATTCGTCCGTGGCTGCACACACACACTCACACACATGCACACGCTGTTGCCAACATGACGACGCGCGCTAGCCTAGCGACGGTCCAACGCTTCAGGTTTCAGGTACTGTAGTTTCCCCTCTCAGCCCCAGGCTGAAAGAACACGGGAAACAGGCCAAACGTTATCAGAATTTTTTTAGAAAAGCGAACGTTCCTAAGACGTTTTCCAGTGCGATAGAATCGCCATTTGCACACGTACAGCTGCTGGTGTACAGAGAGAGAGAGAGAGAGAGGGTTGGTGATGTGGTAGGGACAGGGAATACGTACCCTGGTCCCTAGACAATCAGCTGACATGCCCAAGCAATACGGTGTCCCTCTTATCGTAAGGGTGAAGTTGCTAGACTTAACCCTACACACCTCAACCAAAATGCCCATTTGGGCATATACCCACCACACCCAGGAAAAAGAGAGAGGAAAAAAGATATATAGAAATTCAATGGGAGCAGCAGCAACCAGGGTATGTATATACTCAGCAATACCGTCTACTCCTTGGGGGTACTTAGCAGCCAAAAAGCGGTACATTCTGACCCCCGGTGTGGGTACGGGGGACCACAAAAGGCCGAGGCTTTTAAGGATTGCCATTGTAGGTGATTGCCGAAGTCTTCTAAGGCCATTTGGCCTTTTTTTTATGATTGGAAATAGAGACATCAAGATGCATCTTCATTTAGGTCATTCGTCTGGGCAAAGTTCTCTTGGCAACAAGAGTTTTTCTCTCTCTCTTTCTTTTCCTCAATCCGTCATATTTACATAAGAAAAACAGGGACCCCTCCCTCCCTCCCTACTACCCTTTCTCCCCTCAATTGGGTTGGGGAGGGGGGAGGGGGAACTTAGATACCCGATACCCACCTCAGACGTTACGTAATATCTTCGCTTTGCTCCCACGAGTCGGAATGCATCTATATACCCATGCTGTCGAGTGCTGGGTATACGGTATATTCCAATAATAATGATAATAATACAGTTATGTTGATCATAACTAATACCCAGACTGCTAACTTTTATCATCACTGATACAACTTATGATTTGTGTAAATATTTCATCAAGTTTCTAAGAAGTATTAGAAAAATATTTCTTAAAACGAAATAATGCAGAGAGAGAGAGAGAGAGAGAGAGAGAGAGAGAGAGAGATAGGAGTATATAATATATATATACTATATCCTTTCTCTAGGACCCAATCCCCTAATCCCGCAGGACTTCTAACCCACTCGCCCAAGCACTCAGAACCCTAGAGGAAGGACGCCTTTGTCCACTCCTATAGGAAACGAAGGCCAGAGGGCGAGGTCATCCTACCGATAGACGACTAGTGAAAGGTAAGGACCATATCACGCCACGTGGTATCCTACGGTGTCCTATGGTGTCCTACGGTATTCTAAGGTGTCCTACGGTGTCCTAAGGTGTCCTGCAGTCTACGGTGTCCTAAGGCACCCTACAGTATCCTACAGTGTTCTAAGGTATCCTATGGTGTCATACGGTGTCATACGGTATCCCAAGGGGTCCTAGGGTATCCTATGCTGTCCTATAGTATCCTGCGGTGTCCTACAGTGTCCTAAGTCCTACAGTATTCTACGGTGTCCTAAGGCACCCTACGTTATCCTACAATGTTCTTAGGTATCCTGTGGTGTCAAACGGTGTCATACGGTATCCCAGGGTATCCCACGGTGTCCTACGGTGCCCTACGGTAATTTACAGTACCCTACGGTGTCCTATGGTGTCCTACAGTATAATATGAGTTTGTCTTCTTCTATGGCCTTAGACGCTAAGGAACTGCTTGGTGTGATTGATTGATTTCCCTTCGTGGTGTGGCGTCGCATTGGCAAAGGTCATGTAATTTGAAAGTATCTTTTGTAGCAAAAATTATTTTTTTTTTATTGAAATGTGATTACGAATAAAAGTTGAATTTCAGATTTCAAATAAATTTTACCCTCGTGGATGGTTGGTTGATTGATCGAGCTGCATTTACGTATGGCTGCAACGTCTTCTAAGCCTGTATTCAAAAGTAATTTCACCTATATTATAGCGACGTTGTTTGGTTAATTGTAGATTTTAATTCCCTCTGAAGTTAATTTTGTTTTTTATCACTTGACTTGCAAATACTTAATTATAATAATTATATTTGGCTCTTTATAGTTTCTTAACTACTGGACAAACGATGGTATGAAGAGTTAAACGGATAATACCATTTTGAATACTTCACTTTCAACACTACATTTGATTATCATGCATATCTTACATTCCTTACTTCAATCTACTTAGAAATACTTAATGGATATACTCCTTGATCATTCTCAATGGTAAGAACATTCTCAAACTATCGAATTTCTTGCATTTTAATACATTTTGTTTCAATTTGCTAAATTATTTATTTTTTTCTGTATTTCCATTTAATTCCTCTTACTTCTTCGTAATGGACACCGTAATCAATATTCTTTGGAAGCTTGAATTTCAAGCCAGTGGCCCCTTTCGTGGACTTGTTCCATATGAATAGGTTTTATTTTCTGAATAATAATAATAATAATAATAATAATAATAATAATAATAATAATAATAATAATAATAATAATAATAATAAAATCAAGAAGAAAGTATCACTCATTGATGTCGCAATACAATGGGACACCAGAGTTGAAGAGAAAGAGAGGGAAAAAATGGATAAGTATCAAGACCTGAAAATAGAAAGAAGGATATGGGATATGCCAGTGGAAATCGTACCCATAATCATAGGAGCACTAGGCACGATCCCAAGATCCCTGAAAAGGAATCTGGAAAAGCTAGAGGCTGAAGTAGCTCCAGGACTCATGCAGAAGAGTGTGATCCTAGAAACGGCGCAACATAGTAAGAAAAAGTGTATGACTCCTTAGGAGGCAGGATGCAACCCGGAAACCCCACACTATAAATACCACCCAGTCGAATTAGAGGACTGTGATAGAGCAAATAATAATAATAATAATAATAATAATAATAATAATAATAATAATAATAATAATAATAATTCAGCGTACATAATTGACTCGTTCCAAGGTCTCTGATTCGTCCATTACACACTACACCAAACCCCACCTTTTAAAACGTCCGGTAATCCAGCACCGAGCATCCAGGATTGTCATTCTGCAGCCAGACAAATAAATCACATAAATCCCTCTTCCACCACGGAGAGAGAGAGAGAGAGAGAGAGAGAGAGAGAGAGAGAGAGAGAGCTCGCACCCATTGCAAGAGAAGGAGACTATTTTGTTCCCTTGTGTACATAAGACCAAAATGCCGAGTCATCATTTTTCTATTCAGTTGAGGATAAGGCACCAGAATGTTGCCAAGCTTTCCAAGCTGGTTTCAAGCTGTTTTCGAGTTCTTGAGCTCTTGTCAAGCTGCTTTCTAAGCTGCATTCCAACTGTTTGCAAAGCTGGTCTCAAGCTGTTTCCAAGCTTGCAAATCTGTTTACAAGCTGTGTTCAAGATGTTTTCAAACGTTTAAAGCTGTTACAATCTGTTTTCAAACGTTTCAAGCCGCTTTTAAGCTGTATTCAAGCTATTTTCAAACATTTCAATCTGTTACAAGCTGTTTTCAAACGTTGCTAATAGATGACAATCAGTTTATTTAAAATTTCAGAACGAGGCCTTATACAGCATATGGAAGAGAGAGAGAGAGAGAGAGAGAGAGAGAGAGAGAGAGAGAGAGAGAGAAAGGAAGGCTTCAGGTAGTTTTCAATGCATGAAGAGTCACGTGACCGCAGCTGATTTATTTGGGGTGGCGGGGGGAGGGGAGGGGGAAAGGGAAGTCCACTTTTGATTAATGATTCCTTTGGAATTAGTGTCCCCCCAAATTGCAAGAGAGATCCTGTTGACTTTTCATCTTTTTATTTATTCTTTTTTTTACATTCAATTTCCAGAGCTAAAATATGATTCGTGCCGAAGGGATTTGGAGATTAAATGTTGGGGGTTTCAGAAAGGACTTTCGTATGAAAACGTAATCAGAATGCTTTTAAAGATATTAAAAAATTTGCATAGTTTATATTAAAGGGAATTTTAAAAATAGAAAAATTAGTTTTTGATGATTTTACACAGTTGCCTCCAAAACTTTTTTTTTTTTTACTGCTTATCTGAGGTTAATTATTTTGTTTTGTAAATATCATAATTGTACAAGCAAGGCAAAGTTATATATATATATATATATATATATATTATATATATATATATATATATATATACCTATATATATATATATATTATAGATATAATATCAGACGAAAGGCCGTTAAAAAAGTCACACAAAAAATAGAAATAAAAGAAATAACTCCTCTCAGATTCCCAGAAACTGTTAACTCTGGGAAATCTCTTTTGAAGTATTTTTCTGCATTGCCGTATGACCCAAAGTAATAGGAAATACCCTCACTTCATACCCTACCCGCCCCCGAGGCATTTTGCCCCAAAGCTATCTGTCTTCATATTTGGGGCAAACGGGGCGAACCATCTGCGGAAATAATGCCCAAATGCCCGGGGAAATGGAGCTTTCTGCCACGATGCCAAACGGGGCAGAATCCTATCTTTTGGGGGTCATTCCCCTGGGCCCCCCTGGGACATACCCGTGAGAATTTCGTGAAGTCTGGAAAGGGTGTGAGAGAAAATGGGGTAAGAATAGAGGGCATGTAAGGCTTGGTGGAGTACTGTATGCAAGTAAAGAGGTGTCCCTCCCCACCACCTCTCTCTCTCTCTCTCTCCCTCTCCCCCTCTCTCTTTCTCTTACGCACGTCCCACGCTCCATAGTCCTGGAATAAGCTCAGCCCCTCAGGTACTGACGTCCTGGAAGGGAAAATAATTGCCGGCATTGTGCTCTCAAAAGAGTTTCACTATAACTGGCTGGAAAAAGAGGTGTATATATTTTTCTTCTTCTTCCTTCTGCCCGGTGTCAGCTGTGAGAAAAAAAATATAGGTGGGTATTTGCTGCTCTTGTCGTCTGTTGGGTAGCGGAGGGTATGTGGTAGGATTCGTTCCACTACCGAGAGGGTTCTAAGGTCTGTCTGGAAGTCTGGTAATCTGGAAATCTGGAAGTCTAGAATTTGTAAGTCTAGAAATCAGGGAGTCTGGAAACTGAAAGGTTAGAATTTGGAGTCTAAAAGTCTGGAAGCCTGGAATCTGGAAGTCTAAAAATCTGGATGTCTAGAATGTGAAAGTCTAAAAATCTGAAAATCTAAAAATCTGAAAGTCTAAAACTTTGAAAGTCTAAAAATCTGGAAGTCTGGAAATCTGGAAGTCTAGATTCTATTTGGAGTAAATAATTCTGGGGGGCTTGGAAATCTGGAAGTCTAGAATTTAGAGTCTAAAAGTCTGGGGGTCTGAAAATCTGGAAGTCTAGAATTTGGACTCTAAAAGTTTGGGAGTCTGGAAGTCTGGAAATCTGGATGCATGTCTCATAGATGATACCAAAAGTTTTATTCCTGGCGCTCTGTCGTTTACTGTTTCTGGAGAGCTCTCTCTCTCTCTCTCTCTCTCTCTCTCTCTCTCTCTCTCTCTCTCTGGATGTCTGGGAATCTGAAAGTCTGGAAATCAGGAAGTCTAGATGCACGTTGGATTAAATACTAATATCAAAATTTATTCTGGGAACTTTCTTGTTTACTGTTTCTGGAGAGAGGCGTCTCTCTCTCTCTCTCTCTCTCTCTCTCTCTCTCTCTCTCTCTCTCTCTCTCTCTTACAAAGCTAATTACGGATGCCGAGTAACTACGTTACAGTTTCAAAGGAAAACATCATCACATCCGCGAATATATTACCAATATTATTAAGCTTTGAATTTATTATTACTTTTTATGTGAAGTTTTGGAGTGAATTCAGTCTCTCCAATACTTGCTATGATTAAGTTTATTAATATATTTCCATACTCGTTTATTTATTAATGTCTCTAAGTATTATCTACCGATCTTAAAATTAATTCAATCATTATACATACACGCGATTATGCTGGTATCTCTATCATAGAGTTAACTATAGGAAATAAGTCTTTTATAATTGAAACGTAATGACAAATAGATGAAATAAAATAATAATTGTTGTTCATCTCTTGTTTCATCTCCAACGTTCTTCTACAACATCTCAGTGTCTACTATTGCTATTCTGTACCGTAACTGCTGGCTAGTAATTGCTACCCTAACACTATGCCACAATTCGGAGCCAATATTGACTGTTATCTCAAAATTTACTTATGCAAATCCTCACCGTAATTACTAGACCGTGATCGCTATAATGAATTACGGTATATGAAATTGAAAAGCTAACTATATAATTTCGGTTCAATGGTAACACCGATGCACTGTTGATAAGACTGAACGGAAGAAATAAAATTTGACTAATTCTTTTAAAGTTTCTAGCTTCTCATATAGATAATTCAGTAAGCTATTCAGAGACAGAGTGAGGTTATAAAACGACTAAAACCACAGGAATATAATTTGGCTAACAGGACCTTCTGGAGACCTGAAAATATGTATAAAAAAAAACCAGCATCGACAGTTGACTTACCTAAGCGTTCTGGATACCTTAGATGCGCAGGAGTTTATTCCAAAGACGTCCAGTTGATTTTCAGATCCAAACTGTCATTCATATATTCGTCCCCTTGACTATGATTAAGTCTTATAGTAACTGGAGTCCTCAGGATCTAAAAAGGTTAAAAAGAGTTATAAAAAAAACATACATAGTTTCAGAATTCAAATTCACTTGGCCATCATTGGTTTTTTCCCCTACTTTTGAATTAGTTGTGATATCAATGATCAAGTGTAAATTTAGAATTCTCTTCAGTTTTTAAAATTCTAGTTAGTACTTCGATATGTTTCTTCTTGAGCAAGTAATTTTTAATTACTATTATTTATTCGTTTTATTACCTGTACATAGAAAAGAATTCTAAAATAAACAAGAAAATTATCATTTTGTGAGGCTGTGAAATTCATCTGTTAAAATGTTCACTCTCTCTTTAAAAATTGTAATCATATTTCTCCCAAAATCTAATCACTTGTAGGCAATAAAGAGGCCCACTTTTGGCCAAAATTTCCTGAATCCACACAACTTTTTTTTATGTAATTCTGCTTACAAACAGACAAATGAACATAGTAATTTTAACGGGTGGCATTGAGTATCTGTGTACTTGGAACCAAAACAGTAA
>NC_061095.1:4025862-4034366 GCF_015104395.2 Macrobrachium nipponense
ATTAAATGCTTTGATTATATTAAAAAATTAAACACGTGATAACTGAAGTTAGGTTTGACAAACTTTGGCGTATCTTGTTTATTGGGCATAAATATTTATTCATATTTACTTCGTTTATTTGTGAAATTTCGAAAGCCGATGCTTTTAATTTAGTTTTCTGCGATTTCTGAAAAAAAAATAGAACCAAGGAAATATAATATTGAATTTAAATTTATTTCCAGTTCAAATACAGTTATGTTAACAATTTTGCTTACATTTACAATTGTGTTAATTTTACTGTGATTTGTTTACATTGTTGCAAAAGCGTTTTTATAATTATTATTATTATTATTATTAATATTATTAGTATTATTATTATTATTATTATTATTATTATTATTATATTATTATTAGCTTCTCTATATATATATATATATATATATATATATATATATATATATATATATATATATATATATATATAATAATAATAATAATAATAATAATAATAATAATATAATAATAAAATAATAATATAATAGTAATAAAAATAAAATTTTAATAATAATAATAATAATAATAATAATAATAATAATAATAATAATAATAATAATAATAATAATAATTAAATAATAATAATAAAATAATAATCAATGCTTTTGCAACAATGTAAACAAATCACAGTAAAATTAACACAATTGTAAATGTAGGCAAAAATTGTTAACATAACTGTACTTGAAACTGGAAATAAATCTAAATTCAATATTATATTTCCTTGATTCTATTTTTTTTTCAGAAATCGCAGAAACCTAAATCAAAAAGCATCGGCTTTCGAAATTTCACAAATAAACGAAGTAAATATGTATATATATATATATATATATATATATATATTATATATATATATATATATATTATATTATATATTATATATACATATATATATATATATATATATATATAATATATATATATATATAATTATATATACAGTAAGTCCTTCTCGCCAACGTGGTTCTATAGAGGTAAAATTAATTCCTGTGACTGCCTGCCTGTCTGTCTGTCTGTCAGTCTGTCCGCTTGGAGAATAATTATGAGTCCGTTTACGTGAACAATAAAAGTGGGAATTATCTTCCTTTGCTCAGAGTGAGAAGGGGGAGGGAGAGGGGGAGGGGGAGGGGGAGGGGAGGGAAATTTAAAGACACATAGTTTATCCTTTACTGACCCTGAATACAACTCTTCTGTAAGGAGTCCACAAAGGCGAGTTTCCTTGCCTGCAAACATTCACATTTTCAAGTGTATATGACGTTTGGGCAAATGGGTGGTCAGATTCTCTCTTCTCTCTCTCTCTCTCTCTCTCTCTCTCTCTCTCTCTCTCTCTCTGTGGCACGGGGCATCAGCAGAGGAGGAACCGTTAAAAGCACATTGTCTGGAGAGAGAGAGAGAGAGAGAGAGAGAGAGAGAGAGAGAGAGAGAGAGAGAGAGAGAGAGAGCTTTCAGCCATGTGTCCTACCTGAGCACCACGTGAAAAAATATGTAAAAAAAAACAAAGTACAAAACGAAAGAAAGGGAAAAGGGAAAGTTGTGTGCTTTAGCTTTCTTTTTTTTATTACGTATTTTTTTTTACTATTATTATCATAAGTTTTTTCTAATCTGCCTAGACGTTACCGTATTGTGATTTTGAAATTAGGTAGGAGAAACTGGAGCATGTGTACTGAGATGTATGTATGTATGTATGTATGTATGTATGTATGTATGTATGTATGTATGTATGTGACTATTTGCCTAATTTTACGGGCCAACTTCGGGTCCTTTTAGACATTTGGGGCTAATGATCAAGGTTATAAGTAAGACCTAGTTAATCATGCCTGGTTAGTTAAAGAACAAACCAGGGAATTAGATGGAATTGCTGGAGAGAGAGAGAGAGAGAGAGAGAGAGAGAGAGAGAGAGAGAGAGAGAGAGAGAGAGAGAGAGAAATTGTTTCACCAGCGGTAATGAGAATTACCTCGTCGAGGTTGTCCCGTTCTTGGATGTTACAATGATACTATAAATTTTGAAGGAGTACCACACCTCTCTCTCTCTCTATCTCTCTATTGCCTTCGGCTACTTGCTTGCATCGGTGGCAAACCACGAGGGACTCTCGGAGAAGCCGAGAAAGAAACCGACAAAGGTGAGAGAGGTCTCCATTGGTGTACATTGAGCCTAGTTATCCCGATCAGCGAAGTATGTCAAACCTTGACCTCCAATTTTGTATGTTTCGCCTGTTCCCAAATTCTACGACTGCTTTAGACAGTTCCTGTCTATATACAGGGTTATAGCAACGTTTCCCCAATCTATTTCCGTCCGTTTCGATCGTTAAAATACGGTTTATTAAAGCTACAATGAAGGTTTAGTAGATGGTACTATCCTGAACGGTTTGGGACGGTTATAAGTCTAGGCTAGACCGATCGTTTTCGCGAGCGAGCGAATTGAAATGAATCCCGGCGGGTTAACAGTCGACCCTGTGGTCACCTATATCCTTGAGTCAGTCACTCTCTCTCTCTCTCTCTCTCTCTCTCTCTCTCTCTCTCTCTCTCTCTCTAGCACGTAATGCAGCACGCCCGTCATGCGCGCGTGCACACGGGGACAATCCCGCGTACCTTAATTGGTCTAGCTCTGAGCTTTCCCAGTGGCAGCGTTCAGCAACAAGCAACTTTAGGAGCGTTCTTTAGTTACGTTTTATCAGGAATGATCTCATTGATATATAATAATAATAATAATTATGGATTATTGTAACTGCCTAGTAGCTACTCAAAGTTTTGGATATACGAGACCCTCATTACAATAATTATTATTATTACATTAGTCTATCAAATTCATACCACGAAATCGACAAGCTCTCTCTCTCTCTCTCTCTCTCCACACACACACACACGTCACCGAACATTTCACTTTAAAATATTTAGTAATAAAATAAATGAGTTTTAAAACACACATCCGGTCACAACCGTGCGCTAGACTGATTTCAACACAGACCAGCAGGTACACAGGTATACTGTGTAGAAGACATTAAGCGCTGGTATACAAACATTTTAAAACCTTATGTATTCGTTAAAGTATAACATTCGGGACTCAGGATTAAAAATACTCTTCGATATTATATCGCCATTGCGTTAAAATTAAGCTGGGTTTTCGGATATGATTAGGACTATGTATCATTTGTGATTCCTAACTACCAGTCTGTAATATAAGATAGTCATGACGATACGTACTGTCTAGTAGTAATGGGTAAACTGTCTTTATTAGCCATACTCAAGTACCAGATGGCCTACCTATAAATATCACAAAATTCTACGAAAGAAATTCAGCAACTACAATATGATTTATGCCTATCGTTAGCATATTATATCTACAAAGTCGCACGACCATTTTTTGACTTAGTGGATACAGTAGCACCCCATAAATGATTTAAAAATATTCTCGAGTGAGGCTGTAAATACACAGAGGAGACTTAAAACACCGTAGTTATCGTTAAAAACTATAAATTTACTTTACTGCTCGTTTTCTTTAAAGCTTATGTAGCTATGCAAGAGAGAACGTTAAAAAACAGCTTTACAGGGAAACTTATAGTTTACATAACTATATGCATCGCTTGTTCCTTATGTTAAAAGGCTTTAGTACTTAAATCTGCCTATGTATAGCTATATTCTTATATAGATAAACTAGTTTCCTGTCCAAGATACCTCATTTAGATCGAATAATCTATTATTTTGTGAATTGGATTTTCCCTCTACTTATCTACAGGCCTGTCCACACGAGCGGGCCTGATCGGCGTGCTCCGGGGTTGACGGGCAAATTCTGGCGGGCTTACCCATGAGTGTTGTCCACACGGGTGAGGCGATGGAGAGGTGGGCGTGCCCGAGGATGCCAGTAGTGTGTTCAGTGTGGTATGATAAACATGGTGCCTACCGCAAAGAAGAAGATATTGTGTAGCATGATAATTGCTTTGTGTGTGATAAAAAAGAAGAAAAAGAAGAGAATATGGTGCAAAGAATTGCTCAGTAAAAGAAATGTATACGATTAACGTACGTCTGCTAAGGTCGAAGCTCAAGCCATCGGGCACCACCATAGTGATTTTGCTACAATACCCATCGGGCAATGTGACGGTTTGCCCGTCAAGTGTGCCTGTTAAGGCCTGTCCACACGACCGGGCCTGATCGGCGGCCCTCCCCTCTAACAGGCACACTAGACGACCAAACCGTCAAATTGCCCGATGGGTCTTGTAGCAAAATCACCATGGTGGTGCCCGATGGCTTTTACTTCAACCCTGGCAAACGTACGTTAACCATATACATTTCTTTTACTGAGCCATTCTTTGCACCATATTCTCTTCTTTTTCATCACACACAAAGCAATTATCATGCTATACTATCATTATCTTTGGGGTAGGCACCATGTTTATCGTACCGCACTGAACACACTACTGGCATCGTCGGGCACGCCCACCTCTCCATCGCCTCACCCGTGTGGACAACATTCATGAGTAAGCCCGCCAGAATTTGCCCGTCAACCCCGGAGCACGCCGATCAGGCCCGCTCATGTGGACAGGTCTTTATATTTTACATAATTATATACATTGCTTGTTCCTTATGTTAAAAGGCTTTTGTACTTAATTCTGCCTATGTATAGCTATATTCTTGTATAAAGGATTAAGAATATTAGAACAAATTTTTCTTTCCAAGTAACTATTTAGAATTAATAACTCATTGCGAATTGGATTTTCCCTCTATTCTAATACCTTTCGTAAACAATAAAAATTTGTAGTCAATTACAATCGCAAACAGCATCTTTCCCATCCATTTTATTGTTAAAACACTGAAGTTACAGTATTTATGCCCATACAGTCTTGCTTTCTAAAGACCTGTCCTCTAACGGGCACACTTGACGGTCAAACCATCACATTGCCCGATGGGTCTTGTGGCAAAATCACTATAGTGGTGCCTGATGGCTTGAGCTTCGACCCTGGCAGAAGTTACGTTAACCATATACACTTCTTTTACTGAGCCATTCTTTGCACCATATTCTCTTTTTCTTCTTTTTCATCACACAAAGCAATTATGCTACACTATCTTCTTTGCAAACTGAAAACTGAAACACACTACTAATGGCCATCGTCGGGGCCAAAGTCAACCTTTATCCATCCCCCTCACCAGTGTGGACAACATTCACGGGTAAGCCAGCCAGAATTTGTCAGTCAGCCCGGGAGTACGCCGATCAAGCCCGCTTGTGTGGACAGGCCTTAAGTATTGTCCATTTTCTGCGTATTAACTCCATACCTAGTTTGACCATTATTTGCTAAAGTTTTGGTTTTCTAGTCTACATTTGTATCGCCATATATCTGAACTTTGGTTTACCTTCCCAATGCTGGCTTTGTGACAATTCTCATGTCACCAAGTGAACCAAGTACAGTCTTAAAGGTTTAACTCTAGACCCAGCTATATGTAGTCTACTTTCTCAAGTTAAACTAAAGGAGAATTGCGAATTACTTTTGGTTATCTTTAAATGTAAATTTAGTTTCCCCTTCAAGTTTGTAGTATATCTTTACGAATGATTTCACCTTAAAAATAGTTTGCGAAATACTCAACCATAGACTACTTCAACCATCAAAACAAGTAATTTCAGTATTTTCATTAGTTTATTATAAAGAATTTTTCCTACCTGATATAGCAGTTCTTATGGTAGAATATTTTTGTCCCATTATATTGGTCCTCTTTCGGACGTAACTAATAACTAACCAGATGCCTAATTCAAAGTATCAGATCTAGGATTAAAAGAAATTTCTTAATCACCATACCTTTATTAAAATAGATATTTTCAGTTGCCATTTTGAAAATACTATTAAGGATACAACATCTATTAATTTTAGAAACTAGTTTAAATTTTCTATGAGTTAGTCAGGTTTTACACAATAGTGAACACTGACAAGACTAATTGGTCGACACTTCCGAAAGCAGTGAATAACATTGTATAAAATGCTAAAGAAAGTCTACACTGGCAAATAAATTCTTTTAATGACAATTGTTAAACTTACAATTAAGCAGAAAAACTACACTTCAGAAGCACTTATTAAAAAAATAACCACTGTAGCTCCTGTTTAATACCTTAGTTTTTCCTCCAAACTCTTCCATCTATGACGTGCTAGGTCCTGGTCTGATCCAACCTGCGGCCCACTGTGTTTGGATGCGGCCCACTATACTCTCATTAAAAAAAAAAAGAAACTTTAGCAAATTTATCATGTAGTGAGTACCAACTTGAACTGATCGAGCTGCAAAGTCGGGAGGGTTTAAAAACTTTCCATAGAGAGCACACACTTCCTTTATTTTATAAGAAATTGCATTCTCTCAATGAATTCAATCAAATTATAAAATTATCTAGAAAATTATTATGTATGTGGGGAAGTACATACTCTTGCGAGCAGTTTTTTTTCCAGCATGAAAAACATTAAAACTGCAAGAAGAAATAGGTTGACTGACAGACATTTTGCAAACATTCTTAGAATTAAGAATACATCCTTCGATGCAAATATTGAAAACATTATGGCTGGAAGACAAAGTCAAAAGTCTCATTGAATTAATATTGGTTAATTAAATTTAATGGGTTATTTTATATGTATAGCTACATATAAACATTTCAATATTTACAATGTTGTAATAAAGTGTATTCACATGGTTTTGTTTTATAGTCATTTATCATTAAATTCTAGAAGACAAAGCCAAGTCTCATTGAATTAATATTGGTTAATTAAATTTAATGGGTTATTTTCTATGTATAGCTACATATAAACATTTCAATATTTACAATGTTGTAATAAAGTGTATGCACATGGTTTTGTTTTATATTGTCAATTTTCATTAAAATGTATTGAGATATTCTGGGGTTTTGCGGCCCAGTTAAATATTTAAGTTTGCAATGCGGCCCATTAAATTAAAAGGTTGGACATCCCTATGCTAGGAGGACTATAGCCAGTGAGCTTCCTATACCAAATTTGCACTGACATTGCCATAGGTTGTAGAAGTTACCTGCAATTATAAAACAAGCGGCAGAATCACTATCGAAGATAAGGGCAAACTTAAGACAAGGGCAAACTTAAATTACAGGCCAACTGGAACATTTTAAATGTTAAATCACTCAAGTTATCACTTAAATTGTGTATGAAGTTACGCTGCGAAATTTAGAGAATGGATATTTAAACCTAAATTTTAAAAATGCTTTCCTTTAGAGTCCAACACCAAACTGTTCAAACAATATTAAAATTTACCAGAATAAGTAGCACTAACTCTCAAACCACAGCTTACAAAAGCAACTTAAAACTATCGGCACAACTTTTTTTTACCCACAAGTTTAAGGGTTAAAATCCTTTTATAAATTTATTAAAAGTACTTAAGACAAACATGACAATGCAAAGTACAGGCATAATAAAGGGACGTCCAATATTAAGTTACTTTAGGGGTTTAGGCGTTTAGAAATTGGTCTATTTAAATATCACTGCAGAAAAGTTACTGGCTAGGTAGGAATTAAAAAAAAAAAAAAATTCAACTATAAACGAATTTAACGGCAAAGGCAATTATTACATAAAGCCTAATTGCCAAACTAAATTAAACTAAAATAAATCTACTATTGACATTTCAAATACTTATTCGAAAATATATTTTCGAAAATATAAAAATATGCAAACGGCGAGTTAAATTTATGAACTATTGATAAGCAAGGCGTAACAGCAAACTCAAAATTTAAATGCTAGCGGAACATTTATCAAAACCTAATTAGCAATTTTAAAATATAAAGTTTGTAAACTAAGCTCAATACACTAGGCCTATGCAATATTCGACACTAAGCTTTTCTACCAAGACTAAGCTGTGCTGTTACTGCTGTATATTCAAACTATCAATGCACTAGGCCTACACTAATATTATCACCTAAAACTTACATATTAAGACTACGCTATACGCTGTACTGTGACAGCAGAGTATTTATAGCTAGTAGTATTAATGCAGTATGTCTAATTTTTAAGACTTCTAAAGCTTGTTATATACAAGGCTGCAGACTTACACCATATTCAAAACTACCACCTAAAGTTTAATACCAAGACTGCTGTACTGATACAGCTGAATATTCAAAACTTGCATCTAAGCACTAGGCTTATGTAATATGTTACACACCTACGGCTTACATACTAAGACTATGCTGTCCTGTTACTCTGCATACTCAAATGTCAATACACTAGGCCTATATTTTACACCCAAGGCATATATACTGGCATTAAAAGACTGGTGAACTAAATTAGATAAACTATAGGTATTACTTATTGAATTAAGAGAAACCTGAAAGAGAAAACCCCCATGAACTTGTGTAAAGACATCCTGTAAATATTAAAGTTTAAGTAACTTCTATTTTATAAGTTCCTACAAGTAATAATTCTCTAGGCCTATAAGAAAATGAAAACACGAAGCTGGGGAGCTAATACTATTTAATCTTAAATTTTTTG